>NC_044192.1:25869136-26166636 GCF_900880675.1 Sparus aurata
CACGCACACTCTCCTATGGGAAGCGACTGTGGCGCTCTTATCAGATTACCCATTGCCAAGCTAATAGATTTTTAATAGATTGTTTTTGATTAGTTCCTCTGGTTTAGTGACGTTAAGATGATTAACGTTTGTGCATACAGAAACAAACACACATTTGTGTTCACCCGGACTGGCATACATTTGCGAACAGTGTTTTATTATAAAAAATGCGATTACTGGAATTCTTTGCAATTTGTTTTCTTGTGTGTGCCACCACGTGGCTCTCATATGCTTTGGGAGCATTTCAGGGCCACGATGTGAGCCAGGCATAGAGTTCGCTCTCTGTTTGTCTCTCTCATACACTCACTGAAATACCCTTGAGGTACACACACACACACACACACACACACACACACACACACACGCGCGCACAAACAAACATATCCAAATTCAACAGCTCCCCACGTTCTTGCTTCTCACACAGCATGGTGGCGTCTCCCGCCATCTAACTAATTACCCCCCTCCTCCCCCGCGTTCCCCGGAGTGAAAAGCCTCAGCCTGAAGCCTCTTCACAATGTTAGCTGGCTTGGTAACTTGCCCCCGGCCTGCCTGTTTTTAGCCTGCTTGCCTCCTGACCACTGCTGGCCATATTGCAGTGACCCTATGGCTAATCCTGTTAGCATAAGAGTTGGTGATAGCCAAGCGGAAAGCCAAACCCCCATGCTGGTCTAATGCCCTCTGGGTAATCTTAAAGCGTAACAGTTGGCTAAAGTGAACTTACTTCAATGTCTTTGGCTCGTTTTTTTAATAGTTGTTGTGTGCAGGGCAGTGAATCCACTTTAATTACAGAGTTAAGATTTCATTAAGTGCTAATTAAGATGAGCAACAGTTGTAGCAGCACCGGCTTAGGTTCTTGTTTTGAGTGTTAGCAGAGCTAGCACAGAAACAGCTAATGGCTCTATTATGGGTGCAGCTGACCTTGTGGCTTTACCATTTCCATCTGCTAAGCCCTTAAAAATGAAGAATTAGGCATTTAAGTGGAGGCTCACTGGGCACAGAGTGTTATTCACTTTCTTGCAGAGGGATTTTTCTTTTTCACCGCCTCTCTCTCCTTCTATTTCCTCGCATTCCTCCTTCTCCTCACCCCATCCAGCGTCCAGGATACAGAGAGCTCATAGTCTCCTCTTCGTGGTAAAATATTTATCCATCCTTTCCTTTGGTTCAAATGTTTCAAACTGATGGAGTCTTTAATTAGTCATGTATGCATCTATCTCTCTTCTCCCTGTCTGTTTCTTGTTCCCCCTTCAGTTCTAGTCTTTTTCACACAGCCCCTCTTGTTTTTCTCTCTTTGATTTACTCACACCATTGCTACTCTCTTTCTGCTCTTCTCTTTTCTCCATGGAATTAGTCATTAGCTGACTGACTGAGCTGATTGCATCTATTCCCAAGGCTAGCATTTGTTTGTGCATCTTCTTTCTTTCTTTCTTTCCCTCCCACCTCCAGTCCTCTTTCTCTCCCACCCTCCCTTGCCTCCTACCCGCTCTCTCCCAACACAGTCTTTCTCTTTCTCCTCCCATCTTATTCTCACTTCACCTACCTTCTCCCAAAGCCCCCCGTGCTTCCTTTCGCCATCTTTTCCCATACAATGATTCTGGCCAGAAATGCTGGTTTGGGGTTGCTGAATTAGCACAACAAGGAGAACAGGCACTCCCAACAGTCTCCTCCATACCTTCTCCATAACATTAATTGCAGGGTGTCATTCTAAATTGGCTAACACCAATTAAGCCCTCATTATTATATTTAATTGGTCACTTAGCTTGGCTACTGTTTGAATGCAGAGTCCCCCTGGAAATGGTTTAGTTGGCCACCGACAGCACATGTGGCCATTTCGGAGATGGTTTCCTCCTCCCTCTGGGTTTTACAATGGCCTGGCCAGTTAGAGACACTGCCAAGAGCCAAGATGGAGGGGGGGTGGGGGTGGTGGAGGAGGAGGAGGAGGAGGAGGAGCAGCAAATGGAAGGAGCAGAGACTGTCTCCTCTGCCACCTCTCTCTTCAGCCATCCACACACCCCTCTCCTTCTCTGCTACCCTGTCCATGTGTTGCCGGTGGATTAAGCTAATTAAAGCACTGCAAACAGGGTCCCCAGAGAGAGGCTGCACACACACATACATTTTGACATGCACACACTCATTAATGAATGCAAGTACACAGGAGCACACAATAGGAAAAACAGGCAGGAAACATGAGAACGTACGGATACATACAACGACGTGCACCACGGAGCAGATATGCACAGTCACTAAGGAAACCATACATTACAGTGTTGGTCATTATATGCTTCTGTCAAAGAATGTTTATACTTTATGGACCACTTTGTTGCACTGTAACGAGCTAAAATCCCCTTCAGTGGATATCAATGGATTTCTGCGGAGATTGAATTATTTGTCATTAGCGAAGGCCTGAGTTTAAGTCAATGTAACCCCACCCGTTGTGCATTATATCCCACTAACTCTGCATCTTCTGTCCTTGAACGCTCCAAGCTTCAGCCTGAAGGCTCTTGGCTATGTGTTATCATCCATAAGAGCTGTGCGCTGTCTATTTATGGGTCACTGGCAGGGAAACAGTGGCCCAGAAATGGCACCAGACCCTTTAGCTTCAACCTTGGTTTGTGTGTTTTTATGGGCGTGTGCTTGTGATTGATAGATTTTAAGACTTGATTGCCAACCGATGTGGGAGCTTTCATGCCTTTAGTTGTGCTTTTCTCGAACAAGTCCTCACGAGTACCGCTTGTGACTACAATCTGAACCGTAGATGAGACACACCAAGAAACAGATGAAAGAACTACTCATCCGGTCATAGAAAAAGACAGGAAGAGAGGGAACACTGTGTCACTTGGTAGGAATTCCTTCCGGATGTTTCTGCTTTCAGGATATTGGCTGTGTCTCTGGAAAACTGCTTGCTTCCAGGGAAACCTATTAGATTACTGATAACCTTGGAATGGATAGGGCCAGCACAGAGGGTGTGTATAAGAGAGGGGAGGGTTGGAAAGCGATGGGTGTATGAGTTTGTGTTCTGCCTCTCATTCATCGGATCCTCCTGCAGTTCAATCAATGGCGAGTCTGACGTTAACACGACTATACGCTTGGCTTTCGTCATTACCTCTGACTATTATTTGTCCTCCTCGTGCCGGGGTGAGGGTATATGGCTTTCGACTGCACTGATGCCCCTCTGAGAGACCCGTTTTATTATTGTGCAGCGGATATCAGAGGGTTTTTAAGCACACAACAATAAACACGGTCACACTCGAGCACGCACAAGCACACACCCAATAATAAGGCTCCAATAACATAGGGGTCTTTACTCCAAGTTGTCTCCAAATCCCCCAGTGGCGGGCCTGCTCCTCGGTTGCCATGGCAACAGTAGTCAGGGCAGCCGCGGCTGGCGATAGTGAGGAAGAGGAGGGATGTGAGAGAGAGAGTGTGTGTGTGTGTGTGTGTGTATGTATGTATGCATGCGTGTGTGTGTGTGTGTCACAGAGAGCATTGATGTTTGCGGTGCAGTCAGGGGATTTGAACACAGTCACAACATTGAATCTGGGTTGCTGCAACGTTGCTGAACGCAACACGAGTTGCACACAGCAGTGGCACAGTGCTGGGAATGCAGTTTCAACTGGGGTTGGAAATAAGTGGGCTTGTAGGTCATGTTTACCCCTTTGTGTGTGTGGGTGTGTGTGTGGGGGTAAAGCGGGGCAGAGATAGACAGACGTGTGTGTGAGAGAGGGAGAGAGAGAGATGAAACTGCAGAGGCAGCACACGCGCTCATTAACTCCCTCGGCATGTTCGTTCTGTCTTGGTGTTTGTGCGCTTGCAGATGGGCTCTGTGTTTGCGAGGACATGCTCAGCCATGCACAACACAGTGGCTTACGAACTGGATTCAGTCTACACTCTCTATTGCTTTGTTATTACATCTGCTTACAACTACACTATAGAATGTAACTATAGGGAAAATCCATATACATGATGTAAATGTCTCTGCTTTGCAATAAGGCGGCGGGTATTCTGTAGTATTTTGAAATGCAAGAATAGTATGACCTAGGGACGGGAATCACAGAGTGACTCACATTGCAACACAATCATCATACATACATAACGATGCCTGTGTAACTGAAGACGAAGAAATACCCCTAAAAAAGCAAAAAGCAGGAATTTGTATTTCATTGCGTTGTTGTCTTGGCTTAGAGACTTATTTAAACACACACACACACACACACACACGCTGACAGCAACTTGCCCATGTCAACATGTGCTATTGTGCCAATTTAAGATAGCCAGAAAAAGGCTTCAATGCCTCACTATAATCTTCTCAAGCGGTGTAAATTAAGTTTACAGTAGTTTAGACCATGAGAGTCATGAAGTTTGACCCTTGTAAGTAAAAAAAACAGTAATGTTTGCCTGCGTGTTTGGATATTTGGCACAAAATAAAGAGAGCGTAAGCAAGCATATTGCCGTGTCAATATTTTGACCCACCCTGAGTATAACCATATGTAAACTGTGATTTATTCCCTACATTTTGGCTTCCTTTAACATTATTTGAATGCTGTCTTCACATTTCTTTACTCTGAGTCAATATATAGCCATTGCTTTTTGCTGTTCAGTTGACAGACCATTACCATGGCCAGAAAGATGTGGAAAGAATTGCAGAAATGGCATTGCATGGGGAATCTTTTCTCGCCTCTCTTCTCCATATATACAGTATGGAATAGTGCAGCAGACACCGGATGCACGGCAAATAGGCAGTTAGTGTCACGACTCCGATGGAAAATCCATAGTTTCATTACAGGCCCAGTGGTATGAATGTGGCCGGGAGGCGACCAAAGCTCTATCACGAGCCCTACGGGAGCCAAAATGGCTGCATTTAGTGATGCAGTGGAGTGAAGAGGAGGCGAGAGGGTCAAGGCTGCCGCTGGGGATGGAGTGTGTTAGAGAGAAGCAGCCAGATAAAGTTCATGTGCAGTAACTGGCACAGCTGCAATTGTACCAAGCTCACCTTTTGTCGGAGACTTCTGCCACACCGCCGCTGTGTGAGCGTGTCAAGGACCTCGCAACAGGATGTGACAACACTGCTGTGGGTCACGACATAATGCCATTTATTACACACATCCTTTCCTCGTGAGTTTATATACCATACACATTGCTTTTTATATGAGCAGTTAAAATGGCATCTGTTTGCTGTACAAACACATTCATAGAATCTTTCACTTTTTCATCCCTGGAAATCAAGGTGGTCATTGAAGTCACAAAGCCACTCAGAGTTATTGGAAAAGGCCCGAGATGAGTTAATCTTGGGGAAGGTAGCGCTCGGGAGCTCCTGGCCATTGTTTGTGCCTCTAGGTGATTAGAGTTGAGAGGTAGGCTTTAAGGGAAATTAGCTTTCGATTGGGCCTTCTGATAAAGAGGTAGGATTGTAATTGTTAGTGACCTCCAGGACCAGAAAGTAAAGATCAGGTGAGACATATTGTCCACAGTAACGTGGATTGATTTTGAAAATGTTGTTTATTTGCTGAAAGTTTTGTGTCTGCACAGAGAAGAATGCTTGAATCTCCCCTGTCGTCTCTTCCAGTGGTATTTGGCAAGCATCAAAACGCTGCATTACAACCATGATATAGTCATCTCTATATAGTTATGTAGACTTGGTTACATCTTAAATTTATAATATGTTTGTTCATGGTTTATCACATGGCTCACTAACCTCATGGACACCCCTCTCATCATTCATTTCTCCATCCAGCTCCCCATCCACCCCCACCTCTCTGGGCCCCCCGATGAATTGACAGCTGTATTTTTTGTCACACTTGTGCTTCCGCGTGTACCTAACCAGATGATATAATGTCAAACCTTGGAAAAACAACCTGATTCCTCTGAGGAAGAGGCAAGTGAGGGATTACGGAGGAGAGCTGTAGGAGAGGCGAGGCGAGGCGATTCAACACACGCACACACAAACACACACACGCGCGCACACACACACACACACACACACACACTTAATCAGAGTGATTGCTTGTGGCTCTGACTCCTCTCATTGCATCATCTCTCTAATGCATTGGTCCTGCATCACTCTCCTGCTGTGTGTGTGTGTGTGTGCGTGTGCGTGGGTGTGTGTGTGTGTGTGTGTGTGTGTGGCAGTTCAGAAATGCAAGGTCCTCAGTAGATTGGTAAAAGCCACAAGGGGCATGTCCTGATATTATGAAACCTTGGATGTTCACCAGAATGCGTGTTTGTGTTGCTTGTTTACGGCCGTCCGGTTCACATCCAGTGTAGTCTGTTAAGTCGGCGAGAGTTAATATGTGCGTGCCATTTATCATGGAAGGACTGTCTTCAGAGCACATTTATATAGAGCCAATTTCATTAGCAGTCAAACCTGACTTGCATCTTTCAGTGAAACAGTTTGGGGGGAAATAAATGGAGCATTGAATAACTGGATGCTTGGATAGATGGATGAAATATGCAGCGTTTAAAATGCACAAAGAAGCTCCCTCTTTGTTCTCACACATAAAAAATGCACTTTTCTCAGTGCTGACTTAACTGACGTACATGTTTTCTCTTACTCCTCAGTTATGACATTCTTAGGAGAAACATAGATTCACTCGCACACACGCACACCCTGTGACTTGTTCTTCATTCCCATCTCCTCTCCTCGGAGAGAGCGATGAAGCCAGAAGCAATGCAAATTGGGTAAAATGTTCCGGAAAGTGGCTTTTCCCACTGGGATTTCTCAACTCCAGTTCTGAGTTAGCACTCTCTGTGTGTGTGTTTGTGCGTGCGCCTCGATTCTTGCTCTTGCATTTGTGGGTGTGAGGGCGCCAATTGTTCTGCATGTGTTGAGTGCATGAGAGTGTGTTTGCACGCGTGTGTGTTTTCATCCCTATTTCTCTCAGGCTGCCGTGGGCCACAGACCAGATCTTCCATGTGATTTATTGTTGGTACAAAGAGAGAGAAAAGGAAAGTGTGTGTGCGTGTGCGTGTGCGTGTGCGTGTGCGTGTGCGTGTGTGTGTGTGTGTGTGTGTGTATCAAGCAAGGCGATGGTGGAAATTGAGGTTATCTCTCTGTCAGAGCTCACCAGTTAGCTGTTAGAAAGGTTTGACTAGCTGTTAATTTCATCGTCGATATAGACGGAGTGAAGACGACAGCTGGAAGAGCAGAAGAGGAAGAAGGAGAAAGAGTGAGGAATTAGAAGATGTTGGTGGTCGGATGTCTTCTCAGTGATGGCTACAGTCCTCATTCCGCCGACTAATCACCGTCTTCTATTAATTTATTGTCAAGTTAGGCCTTCTGTCTTTACTGTAGGCTAATGATCATTATCATTACTGATTAATGGGCCGATTGTTTTCCCGATTAATCGATGGACCGGATGTCAAAAAGATTATGAATTCTCATCACAGTTCCCCAGAACCCAAAGTAAAAAAAAAAAAGTCTTAAAATAGCTTCTATTGTCTAAGTCTTATTTTTTTTTTATCATAAATGACAAAGAAAATCACCAAATCCTTAAGTTTTTTTCAATTAATTATTTTTTAAATAATTTTTTGGGCCCTTGTATGGCTTTATTGAGAGGACATCTTCAGAGATGACAGGAAACAGAGTGAGAGCGAAGGAGTGAGGGTGAGACGCAGCAAAGGGCCCCAAGGCCTGGACTGAAATGATAAATTGATTATCAATATAGTAGTTTGCTGCATTATGTACAAACACAGCGAAAGATCTTCCTTTATTTTTTGAATGATACCGATTTCCCATGTTATCGTACCCGTTTGTCTTTGACTGAAAGGTAGCATTATTGTAGGATTAATATTTTCTGCTGAACTTGAATGACTTGAATGAAAAAAGAGAAATCCTCCAGGTAAAACAATCCAAATAATCCCGCTGCTGTTTGAAATCAGTTTTTTTTTTGTTTCAGCTTGTAACAGTTAAACTCAGGGAAGCAGACAGTCTGAACGGCAGGAGAAAAAAAAAAAAAAGTCTTTCATATGTTGCCAAATTCCTTCTTCTTTAGAGAACCGCACTGCATGCCCTCCTGTGAACGTGAATCAAGTTTACCTCCAGATGAACTCGGGGACTTTGTATGCTTTTCTGGCTTTACCCGTTGCTCCCACCGTGTCCGTTGTGTGGGTTGTATTGTGCCGGTTTGAATTTATTGCCCTCTCTGCATGCGCGTGTGTTTTTCCGCGCGTCTCTGTGTGTGTGCGTACCCAGTTAGGGCGGACAGTGAAGCGATGCTTCCACAAATGGGCCGTGGAAAACCTACAGGTTGGACCATCTGCCTCTTGAATGTGTGCCGTTTGCGTGTGCATGTGTCTTGTGACTTTTTTTTTTTTCCTGAATGGAAAGGTATTGTCTATTCAAACATTGTGACCTGGCCAAAAGCAATTTACCCAAGTACACACACACACACACACACACACACACACACACACACACACAACACACACACACACACACACACACACACACACACACACACACACACACACACACACACACACACACACACACACACACACACACAAACACACACACAAACAGTAGATTTATGCAGCGGTTGACTCAACAGACTTGGCATCGGAAAACTTGGAGGATGCAGGAGAGGAAGACAATGGGGACCATGATACTTAGTTTTACTGGAAGAGGAGGAAGAGGGAGAGAAGAAAGGCGAGGAGGGAAACTTGGAAGAAAAGGCTAGAGAATGGGCCGGGTTTTGGAAGGCAGAACTGTAAATAGTTTTTAGGCTGGAGGGAGGAAATGACGGTGATAGGGAAAGAAAACAAGGCTGTGAATGTATCTGTAGAACGACACACACACACACACACTCTCTGTTCTCCATCTACAGTCACTGAGCGAGCAAACATTACCGAAGGGATTTTCAAGCCTAAGTAGTGAATTGCCTTTTGAATATGCGCAATGTCATATCACTATCAGCGATATTGCATCTTAAGGATGTGGGATACATTTTCATTGGCCACTTATCTCAACAGCCTGGCAAACGCAGCACCATTAGACATATTTACATCAAAACCCTCCCTCCTCTCTCTTATCTCTCAAACTCCCCTGTGTTGTATCCCGGGAGGAAACCAGCAAAGTGTGTGTTTTTCAAGTCACACCATCTGCAACACGCTCATTTCTGGTAATAAGAATATAAGTCTAATTGAGCTTTTTAATTGTTCCCTAAATCCTGCTGAGCGCCCATGCTGCTGCTTAGCGGTGTGTGTTTTGTGTACGCATGTGTCCGGTCTGTTGGGACGCGAGCGGCTCTGCTTGTAACCGGAGAGAGGGAGCGAGTGAGCGTGCTGCAGGCTCCTTCAGCGCATAATGAGCTAACGGCAATGTGCGGTGACCCTTTGAGGAATCTATTAGCGCGTATTGTGTTTTGAGTCAGGAAGAGGAGAAGAGAGACGAAGAGAGTAGGAGCCATTCATGCTGGGTTTGGTGCGTCATCCTGGCTGTATTTTAGCCAGTTTGAACGCTGGCTGTCCTGAATACTTTTTCTTTTTTTGGGATCAAAGCTTAAGTGAGAGGAGAACCTTTCTACAGCAGACATTTTGACTTGTCAAAGCTGGCATTTGTAACATTAGCGATGGGTGCTTGCCATTTAGGTGAGCTCTTATATTGTGGATGCCTACTCGCTGCTGGGACAATAAATAGAATAGAGCCATCTTTGTTGGTTACACCTGTGCTTGTCTTACTTTGACAAGTCAAAATGTCATCCATGAAAAAGGATCCAATACCCACAAATATTTGAAGCACGTGTATTCCATTCCATTCCATTAATGTACTTATATACATTGCTATTGCTACTAATTATGAGTCTAATGAGAGACGGATACACAGGGGGAGACATGAGCGACTGCCTGCGTAGCCGCATTCTAACCCCATACTGCTTCATCACCAGGATGGTTTGTCACTTGTAGATACTTTTTTTTTTAGTAGCATGTTAATTAAACACCATAGAGGTCTCAGTCCTAATCAGTCTTTTGCGCCTTTTTTTTTACGTGGCCAACACAATATCTTATTTGTCTTTAAGCGGTGTGTGTTTTGTGTAACTGAATTTGATTTGAATCCTCATCGGATCACATGAATCACACATGTATGGAATCAACACCGACTGTGTAACAGTGGATATGTAATAGAGTCATCAGCATGTGTGTGTCTGTGTAATTAACTCCACCTCCAATCAGGCCTCATCTCTTTGATTGCATGTTGGTGTAATTATCCGCGTGTGCGTGCGTGTGTGTCGGTATGAGAGAAAGTAATCTAGGACGAAGGATTTCCTCTCTTTTCTATACGGACAATTTCCACCCTCCTCATACACACTTCCTGTTTCTGTCTGTGGGGCGGTGGGAGGGGGGTCAGGAGGAAGTGATAGGGCACGATAAGCAGGCAGATGTGTGAGCACGTTTGAGAGAAGCCGCCAGAAAGACACACAATAAAGAGCACTGCTAAAAAAAAAAAAGCAGTCTTGTGACAGTCCAGTGCTCTCAGCTGACTGTCTGGAAAACTTTTGCTGTTCTTTCTTCTGCGCCCGCCTATTTTGGTCCAGGGGAAGCCTTCTCACCAGTTTAGCATTTTCTGTGTGGGTGTGTGTGTGTGTTTAAAGAGTTGGCATACATTAACTCTAACACAATATTCACTCACTTCCACTTCTTTCTTTTTTCCCCTCACTAGCAGTTGATTTGAACTTTATTTTAAGCCGGTTGCCCTGCAGAAAGAGCATGAGTGAGATGGTTGGAAAGCGGAGTGAGGAGGAAGAGGATTTAATGCTCGGTGACATGTGTCAGAGGCTGCTTTTGTCAGGAACACACACATCAGCAAAGCTACTGGAGGCGTTTCCTTTAGATGCTGATGGTGGCGCACAGTATCCTGATGCATATGCCATTTCTTATCAAGCGGTGCCGTTAAACTGCCCGTGTTTGTGTGTGCTGGACCGTTTTATTTTGACATCCCATGGCAAATTTAGAGAGGACTGAGGTTTGAGTGGATTAGAGAGGGAGCATTTCCTCACATCACCCTCCGGTTTTGTTTTTTCTCAGTCCTTCTCAGGCCTCCTTTCATTCCTCCCCTTCTCTCCATACCTCTGCTGTGTCTTCCCTCGCTGACACAGAGAAACTAGAGTTGATCCAGCTGGCCGCCGCTTTAGACAAACTGCGCTCTCTCTTCCTCTGTGTGTTTGCCCTCGTCTCTCTTTCTCACTCAAAACAGACAAACCACGCACACACATTATCTGTTTGTAATTGGCAGCCAGCAGCGTCTGATTTAAAAAGGTCTCACACTCATTGCTCAGCCTTTCTCCTTTTCTGCCTTCCTGGGGTCTCTTTCTTTCCTTTTTCCTTTTTTCACCATTGCCCTTCTCTCTGTTTGTACTTTGAGCCTGTGGGACTGCAAGAAGTTCAGCTCTTTCAACACATTACACCATAATATTTTAGTTATGGTTTAGTGTGCTGTAAATCATGGGAACAAACACTTTTTCAAACAAGAGATTCAAAGAAATGCACTGAGTTTGCAAACAATCACTTCCTTGTTTTCCTATTGATGTCCCTGTTGATTTGGATGTTGCCAGATTTGCTGGTGCCAATTGTATGAGAGTGCCGCCCAGGCCTGGGTGAACCCGCAGAAACATACAGCCCGTCGATTACAGCTTCTAATTCTCGTAATTTGACAGGAATGTGGTTGAACGTGGGTGGGCTGTATCATCTGGATTGCTTTTGGGTGTCAACCAAACCCATCCCCACCTCCTCCCCAGAGAATGCAGCCACTGGTCGGGCCCCATTGTGTTTCTATGGCTACAGGCCAAACCAGAGGCGGGGCATCTGTCCTCCACCTGGTCGTACCAGCTGCTCAGGCACTGCTACGGCATGCCAGGACTGTGTGTGTGTGTGTGTGTGTGAGTGTGTTCCTGCGTGCCAACTCCAGTGCAGGCAGCGAGTGGCATCATGTGTATGTGAGTGTTTCCTTGTATGTTTGTGCATACTGTACACTCCCTCAATCACAGTCTATCTCTATACCCGTGCCCTCTGTGACCTTGCAGTTGCGTAAGGCGGTGTGAAGTGGCTCTAGTTGAGCAGTAGAGGTATTAATAGACGTTATTTGAGTGTAGCACGCCAAGCTTGCAGCCCACATATAGAATCATACGATGTGTCTACTCAGCTCGGCCCAGAGGATGGAAAGCTGAACCCACTTTCTTTTTCGGCGTACCCGCCATCACTTTTCATCGGCTGGAAAGTTGGTGCGAATGATATATTACTCCTCAGCTCCACTCACTGGCAGGGGGACAACATCCGCTTCCTGGTTTTGTGTATTCACCTCCGCTCATTGGCCATGAGACAACACATCATTTTACAGTGTTATCAACCACCCGCAATGGTTTCCCTTCCTGTTTTACCTGTTTACAGGAAGGGAAACCATTGCCATTACCACCAAAGATGCCTTTCATTTAATCATAGCATAACTGCTACATACTGGTAAAGCATTTATAAAGACCTTTGTGTTGCTTTCTGTTGGAAATTTCCCGTTTACCACAGGAGTTGCTGAGTTAGCTCATCCAGACTATTAAATTCCTCCAAAAATGGGAAGGTCAGATATTGAGCAATGATTTTGTTTTTAACATTTCAAAGAAAGAAAGCTAGGGCTCAAAAGAGGTCAAATTTGTATCTTCCTCATTTCTTCTTTTCTGTTGGCGCCATTTGATGAGTAATATCAAGACTATAAGGGTTTAAATAGCACTTGGGACTAGGTCATGTCTGGGTTTTAGTGTGCGCACATGCACATGTGCTTGCACACATGGCTGGCACATCTGCTAAATGTCACCATGGACACTCCACAGCTGCCCCTTTCCACTGTCACACACACTGGCACAGAGGCATAAATGGTGCAGTGTTGAGTGTGTTTTAATAGAGTCCAGTTAGAGCTATGTGTGGTCTCTTATTCGCTGTGGATGACTGTAGCAGCTCACTCTGTCTTTCCCATCCCTCTGTTGTTTAATTGTTTCACTTCAGCTTGTACTGGACTTCGCTCCTTTCCACTTTCTCTCCCTCTGTCTCTCTCACACACTCACACACAGATGGAGAACAACATTTCCTCTCCCTCCCTGTCCAGTCCAGTCTTTTGGCTCTTGAATCAGTCGTGCTCATTGTGTTTGGTGGGCAGCAGCCAAGACCATCCCTATGGACCATTACAGCACACTAGGAGCGCAGTATGAGTCGACAGGGAGAGAGGGGAAATGAGAACTGAGTGGAGAGATGGAGTGAGATATAAAAATGTAAAGAGGAGAAGAATGCTGAATGAACATCACAGAGGGTGTGAAAGGCACACTGCTTCAACTCTCACTTGTGTTCCTGTCAGTGGCAGTTCCAGTTCTCCTTTTTCTCTCCTCATCAGTTTCAGAGGTGGATTCCCGGCACCAGGCCCCAAAACCTAAGCCAGGGACTTTCCTCTGGCTCCTCCCCAAAGAAAGAGTTAGCTAAAAAAAGTGGGTGGCCTCACCTGGGGATGGAAGGATGAGGAGAGGAAAGCGGTTATATTTTGTCTTGCCAGACTGCAAAGTCAGTCCTTTGGTCTCAGACAGAAACGTATGTTTTCTTTGCTGGGGTGGAGAAGAGAAATGGGCGACTCACACTGGGGGAAGTGAGTTATTGAGTGCATATGTGAGTGCAACTGTTACAAAGGTATTTGTCCTTAATCAACACAATCTACAAATGTACTACTTCTTCGTGGATTTCTGTGTGCACAAAAGTCATCAAAAGTTCACCCACAGTCGCCTATGATAGATACTTATAGCATATTTTTTAATTTTGAAACAGTTAATCACCCCTCCTCTTGTCCAGGTTAGGTGCACTGATAACTTAAACCTTATCTATCAGAACATCTCTCCCCAGCTCTCAGCAGAAAGTATTACATTTAGCCACATGCCAAAGAAAACAGAGTTCTGCCTTCTGGACAAACACAAATAGTGTCCAGCCGTGTTAAGCTAACAGCAGAATCCCCAGCAGACCTACAGAACACATACCACATCACCATTAAACTCAGAGGCAAGACTCAGATTTTGGTGTCTTTGACTCAAACCCAAAGGTCATTTTTCCCTCCTTGTTCTTTTTCTCTTCTCCTGGATAACACCAGTTATGTGGAACTGACGCGGCATATGAAAGACGCACGCACACACACACACACACACACACACACACACACACACTCCTCTCCCTTCCTCCGTACCTCCCCTCACTGTTATGAGGTTGCTATGCCACTAAATTTCCATTTCTCCCTTGGCATGTGGAGGGTGTTGGTGGACAAGACTACACTCCTGGTGCTTGTTTGTGTGTTGAGGTGTGTTTTCACACTTACAGAGGTATTAACATACTTGTAGGCATACACAAACACACACATACAAAGTAGTTGGTGAGGCAGTAGAGGATTGCATTGAAGGACAGGATTAGGGCAGTCATGTCAGGAATGTGCCTCCTCCTCTCTTCTACAGTAACCAGGAACAACACAGACATACACTCACACACTTGCACAATACAGACCTATCCCTTAACGCAACATCCCGTATCTCTCCCTGAGTTCGCACTTTTGACCCCTTTATATAGCGTGTAACAGACGCTTAAAGATACATTGATGATAAGTGTGAAATGTATATTGTGATAACCATCACCACATGCATTCTGTTGACATTTTATGAATTTAAATAATAAACAGTTGATAATTGAGTAAACCCTTTTAAGGCTTGTTCACACCAGCATTTAAAATGAAGATTACATCTTTTGGTGAACTCTGACCCCAGAATTTGAGCTGTAAGTGTACAGTGTGCTGACCTTTTAAGGGAATGGAGGAATGTCATAGGTCACTGTACTAGCCTTTTTGCTCTTCCCACTTATAGGTATACTCCTGTGTCTGATTATAAGCTGCTCCACATGTGGGGAATGGTTTGAAGGCTGAACAGTATGAATACGTTTGAATAAACTCTGAGAATGAGGAGCTAACAAGCCTTCAAACAAGTCTTGATTAACACTGTTGAAAAAAAGTACGTTCAGTCCTGAGAACAAACTGGAGGAGTTAACGGCACAGTAGGGAAAACAATTGGAAGAAGCTCAGAGAGCTATTTTAACTACTGGCCTGTGTTCTAGAGTGCTAGCCGTTAGCATTTCACAATGATGTGCTGTTGAACTTTGATTTTTAACTGCTTTTCTTTGTGGTTTGTTTTTGTAAATTTAAATAACTTTGTTTGTGCGACTGTTGGTCAAAAAGTATACATCATCAGTTTGAGCTCTGTTGAATTGTGATGGGAATTTTCCTTTATTTTCTGACTTGTTATAGACTGAATGACAAGAATGACAAAAATTAACACAGCAAACAAGAGATGGTTGAAAGAAAGACTGTGTGTGTGTGTGTGTGTGTGTGTGTGTGTGTGTGTGTGTGTGTTTGCGTCTAAGGGTGGAGCGGCTTGTCTTACTGGAACACTAAACTCACAGGACCACGTTCAGACTATCGTACCATGCTAAGCACACTGCCACTCACTGATTAAACACACACGCACACATACACGCACACACACGGCCAACTACTGCAGTAAATCGCTCTAAACCACGCCATAAAAGCTCATTTTAAACACCATCTGCATTCCTCGTTCTTTACAAGTGCCAGACGTTATTTGTGTGTGTGTGTGTGTGTGTGTGTGTGTGCGCGTGCGTTCTATCATTACTTTTCTCCCCTCTAAACTGTTTCTCATTTAAGCCACCAAGCTTCCTATTGTTACCAGTAACCTTACTCTTAATTTAAAACATCTTCATTGTCGCCAACTACCGATGTTGTGGTTCCCTGCCATTTTGTGCCCTGCGCTCAACTTGTTTACGTCAACTTCTCCCTTTCTTCTCTCTCTCATGATGTTTCACGGATGTTTGCGGTGTGTGTAAGAGCTGAGTAAGGCTTTTTCTTTTTTGCTTGTGTGATGGAAAGACAGAGGAGGAAGATACTTTGAGGGGAAAGGGTGAGGACTTGGTGCAAAAGAGGATGATTAAGAGGAGAACACAAAAATAAAGAGGGGGGGGAGAATGACGTTGGAAGTGAAGAAAAACCAGAGGTGCTCTGGGAAGGGGGTTGAAATAAAAATGAACAGAGGAGAAAAAGGAGAAATGAAAGAGGCGGAGGAGAGGCAGGCATTTGTGGCCAGGAATGGTTTGGCACACATTACACTGAGGTGTGGTTTTGGCATGGCTCCCATTAGCCTCTTGTGTTACATCTATTACAAACATCTGCATGCACACACACACACACATACACACACACT
Organism: Sparus aurata; assembly: GCF_900880675.1. NCBI lineage: Eukaryota > Metazoa > Chordata > Actinopteri > Spariformes > Sparidae > Sparus > Sparus aurata. The sequence goes on from NC_044192.1 coordinate 25,885,438, forward strand.
CCTACATGACGGCACAGTCAAAACAGACCCACATCTTAACCGCCATGGAATTCCTCACCATAATTCAGGTTCTTCCCAAGAAAGATGGAAATCACTCATCGCTCCCTCTCTCTCTTTCTAAAAGATGCTATTAGAGGCACCAGTGGCCATGTAATCACTTTGGCTCTCCCACAGGAAGACGCACACACACGCACACGCTCACACATACCTACCCTGGTAATTACAGCTGAAGATTGGGTCCTACTCGCTGTAATCCCAGCGAAATGCCCGATCTAGTCGGTAAATGGCGGGTCAAGCGGTGCTGCACAGTGTCACATCAGGAGTGGGAGTGTGTTTTACGGTCCCCGCTTCCTCCAGCTGTTAATTGATGCCTTTTTAATGTGACTGATTCAGATTAACTCGGCACACTTGCATGCATTCACTGCACGTGAACGTCTCCGCTACGCATGCAAATTGATAGACTGTCTTGCACACTTTGTATGCACACGCACTTTGTTTCATACAAACACACCCTCCCCCACTCACACGCTACACAAACACTCCTCTCCCCAGCTGATCTCCTCCCGTGTTTGTAGCCGCGCACACACTCCGCAGATGATAACATCTGTCCACCTCGTTGCATTTAGCACTCTTTCTCAATCTTTGTTTAGTTTCCTACCTTCCTGTGTCTGATAAGGCCAGCAGCTTGTTAGCAGGGCTCTCACTTTTTTCGCTGAGGCTCCAAGGGCTAGCAGTAGTCCAGTCTGTCGCTGTAGGAATCACGTGCAGGGTTGTCGTCCTTGTAACCACGCACCCGTGGCCGTATACATTTAAAATCTTGTCTTTAAGTGCATTCATTCTATGTCTTTAACATTAATTTCCTCTCAGCAGTCTTTGATGTAAATGTGTAATATTGTTTCGGTTGAGATATCCCATAAGGGATTTGCGCCTCGGTGTAAGAGGAGGTCTTTTCTCATTTGAATGGCGACACTAAAAAGGCATTCAATTGGAAAGCTCTATCTTCAAGTCTCATCTTATTGTATATGATAATGTTGTGGTGCAGTTTCTTCTCCCGTTTGCAAGACAGCTGATAAAATCAGTCATAGTAAAGCACCTCTCTAGATGCAATGCTTTTCACACTCACAGCCTCGTCTGTGTGTTTGTGTGTGTGTGTGTGTGTGTGTGTAACTCCATGCAGATGATTGAGTTAGTGTGATTTAGTGATGGTCGGAAGATGAAATGCCGCCGCTGCGCCGTGTCTAGCGACTCGCTACACACACTTATCTGACGACTGCTAGCTAAAGGCATTTAATTTGCAGGGGGAGAAGGAGGGAGGAAGGGAAAGGTAGAGAAGAAGGAGGAGGGAGGGGGGGAGAAAAGTGAATACACAGGAGATGAATGAGAGAAAAGGAGAGAAATACATCGCAGGGGAAGGCTGAGGATGCAAGACATGGGTAGAGATAGAGGAATAGAGCAATGACGACGTCTTTTAATTTCAGAGAGCATGAGGATTAAAAGTCCTCACCAGTGATGAATAGGTTTAATTTGCTCACTTTCTTTCAGCCTGTTTACACTATAATGTAGGCATGTATGTGCGCCGGGAGAATCGTACCACATGTGGCGGCCGTTTTTGTTCCTTTTCTCCCCTTATTGTTTTTTCTCGCCTCCTCTTCATCCACAGCATGTGTGTGTGCACACATGTGTGAGAGTATGTGACCTTTTGTAAGCTCTGCTGGTGAAAGGCCACAAGCTCACACATGAATAACCATGGTGCAGACATGTGGGTGAATACCCAAGCCAGTCACTAAGAGTTGGCATAGCGAGTAACCTGTTATGACCCGGCAAAGTATTAGAGGCTAGAGCGGCAACAAACAGCCATTCTCATTATCAGTTCTTCTGTAATTTTCTTGATTAATTCTTAATTCTTAATTGTTATTTTGTCCACAACCCACAGATATTCCGTTCCTTTTCATAGAGGAGCAAATAAATCGGAAGATATTCCCGTTTAAGAAGCTGAAATCGGAGAATTTGGACTTCTTTTCTTAAAAAAAGACTCAAATTATTAACTGATTATCAAAATAATATTATTAGAATAATTTAATGCTGGACACCTCAGAACATCATAATCTACTAATGCTGCTGCTCTACTCTACTCATGACAGGAGGAGCTAATCTTGCTTTGAAACATCATAAAGATCAAAATAGATGACTTTACTTCGAATCATCTTTTAATGGAACAATGTGAACAAACAGTGATAATGATAGGCAAGGGTTTGAGAACCCGTCATTCCTTGTGCTTCTAAGTACAGGTGACTTAAAGGTGTGTCTATTAGTGTCAGTAATGAGTGGGTCGTGTGTAGATAGGTGTGTGTGTTTTTATGAAAGAGCCACACAGTGAAAAAAATGGTGAGGATAAGATTTTGTCATCCTCTCCCTTTTCTACATACATCTAAGTCTATCTGGTGTGCTTATATCTATTTATAGAAACCATAAACAAAGAATCTTAACAAGCAAGGCTTTCCTCCTGTGTACAACTGCTCCAAAAAAAACAAATACTGTCAAATTTCACACCCATAGGCAGTGAAAGAGAGTCAAATTCATGGTTGCATCTGCTCTCCTTCCCAGACCTTAAAATAACCCGCTCCAGACGCACACTGTGTTCAGATAGCAGCCACAATGACATTCCACAGAGTGTGTGTGAGTGTATATATGTGTTTGAATGTACGCCTCCTCCATCATTGTCACCATCGCTCTTTGTCTGTCTCGGTGCTGTTGAAGGAAAGGCTGCATGGTCTCTGACTGTCTGACCCACATATGGTCTAAGTTTACTCTGAGGTCTTATATATGTCGACTGTATATAGTCTGTGTGTGTGTGTGTGTGTGTGTGTGTGTGTGAGAGAGAGAGACACGGTGTTTGGGGATTTGTCCCATAGATGTATCGGGGCGATCACTCACTCATGTGTGATGCTCCATCTGCTCCAAGCTTCTAACGCACTCGCACACAGACACACACACACCAACCCGGAGCTATGGGATTTTTGCTAAATAAACAACTTATTCCATCAAAACATTTTTTCATATGTAGACAGGATGCTCTCTTCTCACTAACAATGTGCTACAGCTGCTTTACAGAGAATGACTGTTCACACTAAAGTGCTCATTGCTAGTACCGCTGTCCTCCTGTATATCTGTTCCACACACACTCAGCGTGAGGGAAAAGGGTTGTTTTTCTCTAATGTTTCTAATGGAAACACTTGCTGTTGGAGAACAGTTGATGGATTTGTTTTGCGTCTTGCTGCGTTCAAGTTCTGCCAAGCTCGCAGCGCGATAGGAAGTGAGTGATTTCAACGCTTTATCTGAACGCCCCTGCTGCTGATAGAAAACACAGCGTAAAGAGGGACACCGAGGATACAGGGGACGTTTACATGAAGCTGCCATTACGTTGTCTCCACTGAGCTCAATAACACAATATGGCCAGAAGAGCAGCGGTGATTAATCGATTAATCAAAAGAAAATGATTTGGCAACTATTTTGAATCGTTTCAGTCATATTTCAAGCAAAACTGTCAAACGTTTGCCATATCCATTCTTTTAATGTGAGGAATTGCTGCCTTTCTTTGTCAGTTTTTATCATCTTTAAGTTTTGTGTGGGTAAAGCAATTTACTTGCCCATGGCAATCCTTATTGTTGAGCCTTGCTAACACAAAGTTATGTGCTGTTCACTCCTTCCCACAGTCCAGTGACTGGCAGACCCTGCCACTTTTCACTCCTCTGTTCATGACCCTCTTGCAGTTTTCCTCATTTTCTTTTGTTCTGAAGAGGGCCACACTGAATTCCCCTCTTCAGAAAAGACCTCCTAAACACACTCACACACACACACACACACACACACACACATGCACACAGGGGCCCCCTCCACATCAAAGTCGGGAATGTGGGGCCTACTACCATTATGCATGGATAGACCTAGTTATGTCAGGTTTACCCCTCCATAAAGATAGTGTCTGTGAATGTGCGTGTGTGTGTGTGTTCCGACATGATGTTGGTGAGCCAAGTGTGCTTTATGTTCACACGCACACACCTCACACACACATCTCCAAATCTGCTTTGAAACGTCAAAGCTGTTACCCGGACTACTAAAGCTCGGAGTGTTATGGCTGTAAGTCAGACGAGCGAACACCTGGACCATTTCATTCACTTTAGTTCCGTGAGCTGCTCATTCATTTTCTTTGGAGTCTTTGAACTTCCTCCTTACCTCCTCTTTTCTTGATTTTACTTCCTTATTTTATTTAAAGTTCCTGTGCAAAAGCAGTATTTCTTCAGAGTGAGTGCGCCTTAAAGCTTCACTCTTCACTCCCTTCACTTTCCTCCCGAAGCACATCCACGCAATAGAAGACACACAATTGATGATCTCTGTCCCTGTCTGCTTCCAAGTCTCTCACTTTCATGTACACGGGCCTCCATCAGTTGTCACGCGCGGCTTTGACAGGCATCATTCTCATTGACGTGCTACCGCCTTATTGCCCAACTCTCACCCTCATACCGCCAGTCTCCATATCACCAGCTAGCTATCCCGTGTGTCTATCAGAGCTAACCAGGCCTGCCTGGCACAGATAAAACACAGCATTAGGGGCTTTTGGGTGAATCGGAGGGTTGAGGGAGGTGTTAATGCACAGTGAACAGATTACGATGAAAATATGGATGTTGCAGGAGGTGGAGGGAGTTAGTTGGGAATGTCTCATTGTGGTGATGTTGCAGTGTTGGTTGTTGTCTGTTTTCTCATACAGGGGATTATGCAATGTTTCTGGATATCAAGAGGCATGTTGCAAAAAAGGGAAAAAAACAATCCTTTGGGGATTGTTCAAGAAATGGGCCATATTATAAGGATGCACCAAATGACACTGTTATTCTACAACACGTTTGACTCATTTGCTGAATTGGATATCACATTTCCGTTGTTTTCAACATTTTCAAGTCACTTCTCTCCAGAGCGCACAATTGTAGTGGAGTCAATACTTTCTCTTTCTTTATTTCCAGTTTTGCTGAGCTGACAAACACCATTAACAATCCAGGGAAGAATAACAATTGTAGGTCATGAAATATATCCAACTAGCAGTTTCACATTAGAGGCATTCAGAGACAAACTCTGTAGTTTCTCCTACTGCAGTTTATGTCTGCTCTTCTTTGCCTGTGGCTTTCACTCCTCATTATTCCCCACTCTTAAACTCTCTGCTTTGTCTTCGTCCTCGCCACCCTCTCTCAATGCTTCTCAACGTCCTTACTTAAGACAGTGCCTCTAATGTGTTTAAGGTCTGTTAATGTTACATTATGCATGTTGACAAGAGAGCAGAGATGTGCTTATCCTGAAAACACAAGCACAGCATCATTCTATGAATCCATCCATCAAGCACTTAGCAGGAAAACTAAGCAATACAGAGCCGACAATGAGACAGCAGCAGCATCTGACATCAACACGGAATGTAGCATTGATTTCTTGGCTCGGCTCACACACATACACGTCTGCATAGAGCTGTGCATGTATATGCATATAAACATAAACCTGTGAAATTCAAAATGTGTGAGGAAACAGATTTGTGCATGTTAATCAGATGTGAAAACTGACAGACATATGCACAGATATGCCTATTGCATGCGCGCACACACACATACGATTGAACACACATATTTGTACACGCTAAGCTCTATTCGAAAGAGCTCCAGGTAGAATTTGTTTTAATTAGACAAATGCTCCGTATGTATTCCATCCATTTGTTCATCCGTCCATCCATCAATCTGTTCAGTTCATATACTCCATGGTCCTTTGTTCTCTCCCTGGACTGAATATTCTCTGGCCGGTCTTTGCTGCAGAGCCTGTGAAATAAATTGATTTGAGACGATTTATTACCTGTTGTTTTCACACGTCACCCACTCTTGCTCACGCACTCCTCTGTTTTCTCTCTTTCTCGTCTTTCTCACTCGCTCCACGAGTTTAAAGCGAGAAAAATAAAATGTTAGCACTGCAAAATGAAGTGCTTCTTCAGAGACAGGGATGAAACAAAAACATGAAAGGAAGCAAAACACATGAGGGAAGAGGTTACATTAAGTCAGCTGTGTCAGGTAACCACCGCCAAGTGGTCGAGTTTAAAGTGATATTGAAATCAATAATGGATAAACGGAGATAAACTATGAAGCAACAGTTGTTTGTGCATGTGGGATTTTGCAGACTTGAAGAAGCACAGAGAGACAAGCAGATGGATCCAACCAGAAGATGGGAAGGCTGACAGCGAGAAAGACTTTCATTCTCTGCATTATAGTGCGTTTGTGTGTGGGAAAACCCAGTCAAGTCTGGGACTGGTCATTAGCCAGTGAACTGGACTTCGGTGTCTGGTCCAGAGATGGATGTAGCTGCCAAATGAAAAGCCTTTTTTTGTGAGAGAGGGAGAAAATGAAGCCAAGAGCCCGCAGAACAGAAACTATTGTTTCACTTGTGTCTGCTTCAGCCAGCATTTTTCCTTATTCTGGTCGTCTTTTCTCTCAAGCTATATTACAGTGTGCACTGTCCTGTGTGTGTATATGCGTGTGTGTATTTGCTCATCTAGATGCGAGCCATCCGTGAATGAAATGTATCCTTTGTTTACGGGCCCATTATCTAGATAATAACATCCATATTTCCTTGCATCTCCAGTGCTTTATCACAACCTTATGAGCTCTTTCTCTCTCTCTTTATATATCTCTCTATCTTTCTTGGCCTCCCTCTATCTCTCTCTCTGCCGCACACACACATAGACACACACAGACAAACACGCCCACACACACACACACACACACACACACACACACAAACACACACAGGCACTGAGAGATAATGGGATTGTGGCCCCTGGTTTCTTTTGGGGAGATTGTAAATAAATAATTTCATCGCAAAGTCTGTGCGCTCAGCGTCCACTGGTGCGATCCTCTTGCTGTGTGTGCGCGCATGCACATACATAAATCTATCAGAGCGCATATTAGCGTATGCATATCAATCATCATCTCTGTGTGTATGTGTCTGTTTTCATCTTATCATTTTTCATCTATTTGGGTGAAAGCCTGTGTGTGTGTGTGTGTGTGTGTGTGTGTGTGTGTGTGTGTGTGTGTTCAGTGTCATTTTCCAGCGAGTCATTGCCTGCTGTCCCTTCCTTGTCACTGTGGGCTGATAGTGGTGCGAGTCGACAAAGCTCAGTAATGGAGAGCTGATACTTGCCCTCCCCCCTGTCGTTCTGCGCTTTTCATTTGCTGCTGAGATGACTTTGGCTCACAGCCATCCCAGCCAGCCAATCTCCCATCTTGTATCTGTGCCATTACTTTCCATATCTGGGCAAATTATTTGCCAAAAAAGCTCACGAAGGAAATGTCAGCGTTGTGCACGTGCAAGTGTGGGCGCGCACCCGCTTTCTCGCACTGTGAGATTAATAGTTTGTATACAGGTGGATCGGGTGATAAAGTGTTCATTGTGACTTTCTCCAGGTCCACAGTGTTTTCATTCACACCCACTTTTTGTCATTATTTCAACTGTTTTCATTAGTTCCTGTGACGTGCAGAATAAAGCTGTCCTTGCTCCAGTTGTAATAACACCATTACCCATACAATAATGTTGCTCTCCACGCGTCGACCTCTGCGTTCATTCCTCCTTTCAATTAAGCCATTGACATGCAGCCACTCTCAACGCTTTCCCAAAATTGTGATAATTTCATGACGCCTAGCACTCAAATGATAACCACCTGTTACTGCTGAAGTAAATGAAGTCTATTTCTCCAGCTGGAGAAATGTAAACAAAGGCTACAGTGTGTTTCAAGTTTGGTTCAGGGGAAAATATGTAATGTGAGGGACATTTTCTGGATATCATAAGTGGGATATGAGGTGTGGAAAAAAACAATGTATTGATAATGTCTTGTACAAGTCTTGTGCAAATTGTGATTTCAATAATAATGCAAATACCCTGTTGTACAATGCTCTGCTGCCCCTTTCAAGATACAGTCACTGCTTTGGAAAGATCCTTGTATTTGTATTGAACCCTTCGACTACTTGAAAATACTTGTATTGTCTCTTTTATAAGAATTGTATGTTTGTAGTATTTGAGTCTTTTCTTAACTTTTTTCTGGTCTGTTACCCTGCAGATCTTGGTGAACTCTGTGAGTCCCAACCGTCCAGCGATGCTCTACGAGAAGGTGACTGTCAGCGACGGAGGAAGCCCCTTACTGAGAGACATGCTGTTCAGCCAGGACCAGCAGAACATCTACACACTGACGGAAAGACAGGTGAGCTCAGTGACAGAAATACACTCAATATAAGGCTCACATGGACACAAAGACTCCACAGTGTGCACACACACTGCATCTTTTTGTTCAGATGTTGTGTGAGACCTGAATGGCACAGAACACATGCATTAAAAAAGGGGGAGGGATATATTTTGCCATCATTAGCTTTCATATCTAGCATGTATCCTCAGTACAGCAGTAACCACAGGTGATGGCACCGGGCTAACAATGCCTTGGTATTGCAATTATAGCCACAAGCCTACACACAGACACACACAAACACACACACACGATTCTGTTGTGTTGCTTGTTGCAACAGTAATTTCCACGGCAGTCTAGTACCAATTGTCCAGAGCAGACCTCATCCCCATTAGCCATTAGTTGCTGTATGTCTTAACCCTCACACCCTCTGTACACAACATACAACACAACTCATCCCCACCGGCTGTAATTGCGCAGGAACACACACGTACACTAACACACACCAGATACACACATTACCACCATGACGATTCGCTAACAATCATGACATTACGCACACACAAACATACAGGGAGTGTTATAGGTCACATGTGGTGCGAGTGTGTGCGCCCGTGGTCATTACCAGCCCCACCGCTGGTGAGTGCTGTGTCTACTTTGATGGTGAGTTGGGGGTTGGGGGGGGGCAGAGCATGTCGCATCTCTGTCGCTCCCCAGGCCCAGCTGCTCCCCTCGTTTTTCTGTCTCATTAGTGCGCTGAGTGAAGGAAGCAGAGATGAAGGGGGGGCTGAAAGAAAGTTGGGCTGTACATGATGTGAATATGTCTGTATTTAATAGATCTAAAACGTGCTTTAGGGAAAGATTGTCTGATTAAAAAAGGTTGAGATATGTGTCTGAGGTCTGTTTTGTGATTGGTGTTTGAGGCTAGGCGAGTCGATTCTGTTCACTGATAAACCAAACTCGGGCCACAAAATGACATTTTCTTTCCCTTTTTCTTCTTGTTTTTGCCAAAGGCCAGTGGCTCATTATTGTACTAATTAAACTGGTAATCTGTGATACACTCTTTGTATTCAAAAATAAACTACTGTTGCAGAATGGGCTGGGTATTGTTTGAGATGACTCAACACAGACGCCAATATGACACATTGGTGCCTTTCATTCCTGTTCACGGGTGCCCCTTTCTCTGCACATTTTAGATGTTTTCCCTGCTCCAACACACCTATGTGTGTGTTGGACCCTGCTTCCTGAATTCTCCCTAAAATCTCTACATTAACAGTTGCATCGTCAAATATATATGTTTCTAGGTCAGAGTTGTCTTTTTTTTAATTCACAGGAAGACTGTACAGGTGGATAGCCCTGTGGATTAATCAGCACATGGACACACAGAGTTGGGGGGTTAGTTCCAAGTAGCATTATCTGCTAACATAATTTGCATCTTAAATTTATAATTTGAGGTGAAACGTACATATTTGGCGATACAGCTGTAGGTGAAAACTGTTAACGTGACTGTTAATGTGAAGATTTTCAGGAAGCGGGATGCACAGTTAGTCTGACATTTCTTTCAGTGTGGGATTAATGGAGATCACTTGTAGCAGGTATGTGATTGTGGGAAGCAGGAAGTTACAGAAGCGAGGTGGGTCATACACGTGATGGAGGTACAAAGCACACCGACAGAAGACTGAAGCCATATTTTAGCAAATTGATAGACGATGGCTGTTTATTGTGAAAGATCATATGGAGGTATACACAGATGGTGTTAGTTTGTATCAGTGTGTCTTTGTGACTTGGTGGCCTGCTCCACTTTATCATCGCAGCTAGAGCAGCTAAGGGCATGAGGGACACGCACATATACACATTTTTACTATAAGACACTAGCTCAAGACAAGAACATACTGGGCTCCCACACCTGTACACTTGTTGTGTACACACACACACACACACACACACACACACACACACACACACACACACCCTTACATTTACACTCAAGGACGCTCCTTCTCCATCCAACTCCCATCATGCTCATGCTCATGCTCCTTTTCTTCAGAAGTCCCCCAACTTAACACACATTCTCTCTCTCTTTCTGTAACGCACACCTTCATCACGCTGTGTGTTTGATCCCCATTAATGGTTAGCAGGCTCGGGTTAAGCAGTGCAGGGGCTGCGGTTGCCAGACCTCCTATCTAAACCCCCTTTCTAGCACTAATGACTAGAGGGGGCAATTCCCTTCTCTCGCCTTCCGTCATCTACCCTCATCTTTATCCTCTGCCCTCCATCTATCCTGCTTTACCCCCCCCCCCATCTATACTTTTATAAATCCATGCCTTGGCTGACACACACACACACACACACACACACACGCGCACACACAGACACACACATGCTCCCATGTTTCCATCTAAGCCCAAATTGAGTCCTCCCCTCTCAACTGCCTTCTACTGATCCCATTCCCATGTTTTTAATGATCTCTCACAATCGCTGCTGTGGCCCTCTTTTCTCCCCTCTCTCTCTCTCTCACACACACACACACACATACGCAGACACACAGTATTTTTCATAAAGGAGGCAGAGGTGGAAAATTGTGGAATTGAGAAAAGGATGGAGAGATGAATGGAAGGAGGAGGAATTGAGTGACAGTGGTAGGAAGCTGGTTTTAGCTACACACACATATGTACACCTACACCAAAACACACCATGCATGAGGAGTGCAGCCATGCTCCCTCTTTTCCTCGTTTGCCACAAAATTAGATACACACAGCCCTGCTCTCATCCTGTGAGTCGGCATCAGTGTACGTGTGCTTGTGCGTGTGCGTGTGCGTGTGTGCGTCTGTGTGTGTGTGGCTGGCTGCCTGCGGGGGTTCCTCAGACAAGCCAAGCACATTAAGGTGTCACTGGACATATCCACTGATGCGTAGCCCACGACAAGTCCTCCCTTGCCTCACCCCCTCTTCTCTCTCTCTCTATCTGTCTTTCTCTTTCCCTCTTTCCTACACACACAAACACACACACATACACGCTGACAAAGGCCCATGCGGTGAGTCAGAGTTGGGGGCGAGGCCTAGTGATTTATGACCCGCTCTGTTCCAGCTATATTCATCACTGTCATTATTATCAATGGAGGATATGACAGCAGGAGAGGACGGCGTGCTGTGTGTGTATGTGTCTGTGTGCGCTTGTGTGTCGGTGTGTGTGTGTGTGTTCGACGAGACAGTATGTTATTACAGGAAATTTAAATCAGTTTATTTGTGCCTGCAGCGAATGTTGTGTGTGTTGGTGTCTATGACTGTGTGCTTGTTTGCGTTTTCCACATTTGCACATTGGAATTTGGGTGCATGAGCTTATCTTGACATTACTGATAAGGATCCATTCCCTCACTACAAAGTTTCATTGTCGGTGTAAATGAGGACTTACATTAGCAACTTTGCTAAGTGCAGCTTGTTAGCTAAAGTTTATTTCATGTGAAAAGCCTCACTAAGAACAGTGTCCCTCTTTGACTCGGCACCAACTTTTTGAAGCGTTTACTGCCGCTGTGGGAAATCATCTCTTGGTGTCTTGGCACAGTTGGGACTCTACATCTTTAAATCTTTCCCTTCTCTGTTTTATAGCCAAAAAGGTAGAAAGCTCCAACTGAATTTGACGCCACTACTACCATTCTTGCAGTCTTTGTAGACACACTCAGCTTCGATGTCTTACGCACACATCCTTGTGTGTTTGATGGCAGCCATGCATACGATATCGGCGTGGTCTGCAGTGCTAGCTAATTGCTGAGAGCATGAATATTCATCTCATCTGATGTGGGAAGCGTTCGGAGCAAGTGTGAGCGTCCTGGAAACAGAAGAGAAGGACTTGGAGTGCCTGATGTATTATGTGTATGCATGAGACGACCTTTGTTCAGTGTCAAGCATGCTACACTGAGCGTCACTGTGTGTATGTGTGCGTATGTGTGTCTGTAAGCGCATTAAAAACATTTATATCTCAATCGCATTTTGTAACAGTGATGGCCCATGTTTTCGCACACACATTCTGCCAAATCTGCATGACTTTGTAGGAATCTGCATGTGCACACACACAGCGTTCAAACATATATTTGTGTGTGTGCAAGCGTGTGTTTGCATGTGTGGGCTAACACCATTGTCCGCTCTCCATTCAGCATCTGAAAGAGATTTCCCCCTCCACATTTCACCAAGATTCTCATCCCTCCAAGGAATCTGTATTCTTGCATGTGCACAGACACAAAGTTCTTGCGCCATTCACAAGATGTTGGTTTGAGGCCCCACAATACGAAACAATGGTCTGTATTGTGCAGTTGGTTCTCTCAACAAGGCCTCATCAAGTAATATCTTACCCATAGGGTTTCATCAGACATCAATCCTCTGTGTTCGTGTGCGTGTGTGTGTGTGTGTGTGTGTGCGTCGATCTGTTTACATTCGCATATTACTGGTTCGCTGCCAATCTCGTTAGCAAACACATTAGCACAGACTGACATCAACACACATAATAAGCAGCTGGTTGTATCAATCAAGACTGACATTTTAGTGAACTAGATACAGCTAATCAGTCAGTTCTAAGTAGCTCAAAGATTAATTTCCCACAATTCATCAAACTCTGGCCGACTGAGCAACTCTAGACGTGAACAAGTGAATAATGCAGCATTCAAACACCAGCCACTCGGAGTGTGTGTGAGGGTGTGTGTGTGTGTGTGCGCAGCACGGCAGCACGCAGCACGCAGGAAATGTGATTTGCTTAAATGCTTGAGCAGGTTTTTTCTTCTTCTTCAGTTTGGTTCATGAACTGAGCCCACCAAGCACCCAACCTGTTCCTTTAGATTCATAAACATGGCTCCAGCTTCATCTTTTACACCCTCTGCCCTGACTGTGTAAAGCTTGAATGAGTCCTTGGGTGTTCCTTATTCCACACACACCAACACATCAGGACTGCCCATGCACACACACACACACACACACACACACACACACACACACACACACACACACACACACACACACACACACACACACACACACACACATAGACTTTGAGCAAGGAAGTGGTCATTGTTATGTAAATGTTAATAGACCCAGTACAGTGAGGCGTAGACGGGGGTACAGTGAGTAGAAGCGAGGGGTGCTCATGCAGGCGGTGGTGAAGCCATGTAGGTATGTGGCTCTCAATTACAAGAGTTCAATCCATTATAGCACCTTACTCAGCATACACACACACACACACACACACACACACACACGTGTGCGCTAACTGTTAGTCATACACTCACATGTATGTAAATTTCCGCATTTATAGACCTCATGTCCTTTTTTATGTAATGGGCAATGTCTCTGCAGTCAGTTGGGTTCTCTTACATTGGCTGTGTTTATGAAAACCATCACATTTGTGGGAGTAGTGAGAACATTTGGCGTACATTATATCTTAGGACAGACTTTTTGGATGGAGTGTAATCGTCTGAAAATGGCTGTATATATGAACACGATATAAAAAAACAAATGTGTACAAAACTGAACAGTTCACCTGCTTCATCTGACTCCCCTCTACTTCATTAGCCAAACTGATTAGCTGATTAATTGAGAAACTGCTCAACAGAAAAATGATCAGCAACTATTTTGACAATCCACATCTTTTGAGTTACTCAAAAGTAGCTTGTCCCATCTTCTAGAATGTGATTGATGTTATTTTTTTCAGTTAATAGTAAACAGAATATTTGGGGGGCTTTGAACAAAACAAGCAACACAAGCTAACTAAACATTGACGGGTATTTTCCACAATTATGTAACATTTTATAGACGATACAATGGAAAAGTTGATTGAGAAAATTAAAAGATAAATGAACAGTTGGAATGATTGGTAATCTCTCCTCCTTTCTGTGTTGTGACAGAAGAGAAAGAAACAAACAACACAGAAATGATGCTAAACAGTGGCAGATAAAGTATGTGAGCAGATTGACCTAGATGCCATCATTAGCTAGAGGCTGATGGTCTCTTAATACCTCAAATATCACTTCCCCCTCTCTCTCTCTCTTTCTCTTAATTGTGTTTCCTGTTTCTCTCACTTCCTTCTTTCCTGTCGTATCATTTTCTCTCGTGTTTTTTCCCTTATTTTTTAGAAAAAAATCAGTGTATACTTGATTGTGTGTGTGCCCCATCAGAAAAGTGTGCTCAGACACTTGTCTTGGGCGTGATGCTATCAGTCCTAATGGAAGTCTAGCTGTCACTAGATAGCTCTGTCTTTCGCTCATCTCTCTCTGTTTTACTCTGCCGTCTTTTCCCAAAGGATGGCGTGATAGAGCAGACTGATAGGGTTAGAAAAGAGGACGAGATGGATAGGGAGGTTAATGGTTTCTCTCTCCCACCGACTCCCCCTCCTCCCCTTTCTTCTCACTCGCTATCCACCGGTCATACGATCGGTCCTCCTGTTGCTTGACAGTGATTGGGGCTGAAAGATGTGGCTCTGACTGATTGTCGTTGGACGAGGCCAATCAAACACTGGCATGGACCACAGAGGCGCTCTGAGCGGCACATCCTCTTACTCGGCCCCTCGCTGTAACCACGAGCCCCACTTGGTGGAACAATGAAGTCTCGCTCATGCATGACAGCACAGGGAATTGTTTTGAATTTGAGTCAAATTTCTTTTCAAATTCATGCACAGCGGGCCTCGTCAGACCAAGTTATGAAGTATCAAAAGGGGGAAAAAGCAGACTTGAAAAGCAGAATGGCAAATGGTTTTCTTTCAGCGTTCACTGTCAGATAAAAGATGAACATGATGATGATGGTGATACAGATAAACACATTCAGAAATACGTTTTTGCATTATTAACCATAGCTTTAACTTTAAATTATTGTTTGATTTGTCCTTTTTTTCATTCTTGTGACATGTTCTGTACCCAAAGTGACTTCAATTGCCCGTTTGGTTCAGCCTTCATTTTAAAACCTAAAGAGATTCAGTTTACCTTGAGACAAACAACAAATGTGATTGTAATTTGAGGAGCTGGAACCTCACCGATTTAAACATAGAGATTTTTGGCTCTTATTTCTTGTCAAATATGAAAACAAATGATGATATCTCCAGATCTACATTTTTTCTTATGGAAGCTTTGAGTCTGAATGACTTGGGCATCAACTAGGCAAGAAGAGTCTAATGAAAGATGCTGTTAAGTCGCATTATTGGAAATGTAGGATTAATTATCTTTGGAACGTGATCAATACCCGAGCCTTAAAGTCAGAGAATCTCTTTCTCTGTTGCATTAACGTCTACCATTCTGCAGTGCTAAATTGCTGGACTGTCCCCTTTAATTTTCTCTGTTATGGATTATTGTCTAATTATTTCAGCAGTAACTAACAATTATAAGGGCAAAGTCAAATAACTGTCTCCGACATGAATCATGGTTGTACATATTAAGCTCCTGACAGGATACAAAGTCCATCAGACAGTCTTTGTTTACTCCCCGTTCCTCACCACCTCTCCACAATCACTATCTATCATCCACACACCTACCAGGCAGGACTTCCACATTCCTGTGAGAGCAAATAAAGAAAAGCAGCATTTTTCCTATTTCTCGCTCCTTTCTCTCTTCTGCTTCTCTGTGTCTGCGTATATGGTGGTGGGTCGCTTGGCAGTGCTAATGGAAATGCCAGCTGTGTGGCTCCTCACTCCTCACCAAGTCCATTTACTAAAGTGACAGAGTCATTTACCAGGCCGCCGGCCTCTCCCATCCTCACTTAATTAGAAGACCCCTAGGCCTGTCTACCTTAGCCGGTCACATTTACCTCTTTCTCTACAGTCTCTTTCTTCCAATTCTTTGTTTTCCACAGTTTCAATCTCTGTCTTGTCCTTTGTCTCTGTCTCCGTTTTCCTCTTTTGCTCTCTCATTCAACTTTGTTGTTCTCTCTATTCTCTCTTTCTATTAGTCTCTCTTTCACAGGCGGGACAGAGTATTATGGACAAATGGCCACACAACGAGTAAGAGAGTGTATTGACCTGTAGTCTGAGATTAGCTCCTTTTGGAAGAGTTAATGGGAACGTCCATGTGAGGAGCAGGGTGGTGATGAAGAGTGATGAGGTCTCAAATCTTTATTTTTCAAAGTTTTGTTTGACTCTCTTTATTTTCTCTTCATTTGTGTAGGCAGACCTAATTGTTGATTTACTCTTGTTCTCATAACAGATATCCCTTTCTTCAGGAGACCAGACCTATTTTTTCCTAGTTCTGTTGGAAAAAGAGTTTTTCTGAATGTGTACTTTGGCA
The DNA here is from genome assembly GCF_900880675.1 of Sparus aurata. Lineage (NCBI taxonomy): Eukaryota > Metazoa > Chordata > Actinopteri > Spariformes > Sparidae > Sparus > Sparus aurata. The sequence continues at coordinate 25,901,943 of NC_044192.1, forward strand.
GGTAGTGTTGCATTAGCTCTTAAATGAAGATCATTATGTTTCTGAAGATATGTGCCTACTTTTGATGGAAGCCACATCAAGCTGCACAAAGCACTTCAGGCAGGGTGGGAAGTCAGAAACAGGAGTGCCATAGAGCATCCAGTAAATTAAATTATATATAAGTCAAACTCTTAAACCAGTGCATATTTCTAATTGTATAGATACACAATAAAAAGAAACAACTTAACAACGCAGCCTACTTACCGCTGATAGAAGCATAAAGGAAAATTAACCAAATCAATAAAACTGGGCATGTTAAACGCACCCTTCTGAAACGTTCCTGGTGGATTATGAAGCCAGTGGACGACAGAAAATCATAGATCTGTCACTGGTGGAATCAAAGTGATACGTTTTTTTTTATTGTTAGCGGTTGGATGGATGGTTCTTAAGTTATAGAGCCATTTTATTTGAAGGTGCTTCTGTATTAATTTGAAGGTGTTTTCAAACACATTCTGAGAAGCTGCCGTTCAGTCTGACTGTGTGCACTCTGTATGTGGCTGTGTGCGTACTGTATACGTGTTCTAGCAGTTCTCCAGGAGAAGAGAATTTGAGTTGTCATCTTTATTGGCCATGAATTCACGATATGTGCGCACACAAATGACAAATAAATAAGATGTTTGATCTGCCTCTTGTTTTTGCTGGGATGGAGTATAGAAGGGGAGATCAAAACAGTTATTTCAGAAGAGGGAAAAACAATGCAGCAGATGAGTAATTGAGCCCAGCGCAGGAGACGGAGGATAAAACGATAAATTAAAGAGGCGCAAGAGAAGGAAAGCTCATCGGGAGGGAGAAACGGCAGACAAAACACAATATGAGAGAGATAAAGATAAAGCGAGGGAGGCGGGAAGGGCAGTGGGCACAAGAAATACTGCAGGGAGTGACTTTTGAGAGAGAAAACGGGAGATTAGAGCTATCACAGTGGACACTATTTTCCTCCACTTTGGCACATAAGGATGTAATTCACCAAATCGTGTCCGCAGCAAACAATTTGAGTTGACCACAATGGCCGCATCTGTCAATAACATCTCTGCAGTGTAACAACCATTTACTATTTGGACATCTTTCAGTAAATTGAATGTGACAGCAGATGATTTTCCGATTTGAGCACAATGACGTGATTGCTGTTTCTCACTTTTCAATGCTACACAGCCTTTGCCCATCCTCCCCGTCTTCACCTGTCCTTCAGCACCCTCTCCTTCCTTTCCAGTGCCGAACTCTACCTAGTCTTGTTTGCTTTGCTGCTTATCTCCAATCAGTCAACACATCGAGCTCCTCGCCAGCCATTGATCTCGTAAGCCCCTTACAATCCAGTCAATGCACACATGCTAACCTAGCCTTTGATGCACTTTAACACTCCCACTCCTCCCCCACTGGCCCCCCTGAGCAGGTATTCAAGCGCTGGAAGAAGTAGCTCACTAACATGGGCACCCTGTTGTGTTGAGAGCCATGTTTTGGCACTAGGCCTAGGGGATAGCCAGAAAAGCTACCAGGGGCAGGAAGAAACTCCTAATTCTGATGATCCACTGCAGGCATGACACAGCAGAAGAATTATGTTGCATCCAATTTCCATTTTAACAGCACAAATAGAGTGTATAGGCAAGGTTTTTAAATGCAGGGCATACTCCCTGAAAATAGGCAATTGGCTCCCTTCATTTGCTTTTTCCCTTGCTGGTGTGTCCTATTCATCACACAAACCTGCTGGAAAACAGGGATCAGGAGAAAGCAACATGGAGGCCAGTAGCAATATAACAATGAGTGTGTCAATTCAGGTATCATGTTTACGTCACTGCTGCTAGTTGGAGCTGGAGCTTGCAAATACCCTTGATCAATAGGCCATTTGTTGATTTTTTTTTTTTTTTTTTTTTTTTTTTTAACAGGGGGCTGAACCCAGTTCTTTTAATTTCCCTGGGACTAGCGAACAATAAATCCTAACAAACCTCAGTCAGATAAAGGATCAGTGAGTAAGGCAGACTAGACCCACAATTTCAGCTCATGAAAAAAAAAAGGAGATGGCAGATCAACAAGGGGAATGCGTTTAGATCATTTTGCTAACAAGAGGGATGGCATCCTCACTTATCCCCTCTCAAATCCGCGACTGCAGTCATATTGAAGACAAAAGCCAGATGTTAGTTGGTGTGAGTTAGTTTTGTTATCCAATATAAAAGAGGTAGAACACTCAAGTCCCTGGTGTCTGTCTATTTTTATTTCTCTGTCGTCCTGCGGCACTTAGCGGCTATGTTGGTAGATATAGATTTTTTTCCGTGCACATGGCTGTTCACTGCCAGGAAGGAGTAAACATAAGAAGATGGAAGATGATTGACTGTTATTGAAATAATGCAGGTGTTGTTAATGTCAGTTTACAGAGAGGAGGCGACAAAGGGATGATGGAGGGATGATGACAGTTGATGGATAACCTCTCCTCATCGTCCTCATCCTCCGCCCCTCGCTGTCTGCTCGGTCTGTCAGCTGATGGTTAAATGAGAAGCAGGGAAAATGTATTTTGTATTTAATCTTTAGTTTAAATTCGTCTCTATGCTCCTAATTTCTTCTCTGCCTAACCACAGCTAGTTGAATTACAGAGTAAGGTTTTGGATGAAAAGAGAGGAGCAATAAAAGAGCCACAAGTTTAAGAGATTTCTGAGAATTCTTTCTCTTGAAACTGAACATGTGACCCCCCCCCCCCCACACACACACACACACACACACACACACACACAAAATACATGCAGTTTTCTTCTGTGCATCTATGGAAAGCTGTCTGTGTATATGTGCTCTCCCCTTAAATTGGCATCCTACATGAAACCACAGCCCAGTTGTTCTACTATCGCAGGATTAGAGCCCTATGAGGTTAAGTGCACAGGAGGTTCAGTGGTAGTTGTTCAAGGAGGCACAGGCGTTACTAATTTATGATGCGGCGTCTCATGCAGATATCTAAAAATAACTGAAAATAAACTGTGATTTCTTCCTCATGGCTCCCAGACAGTGCAACCCAGAATGGAGTCTCTCTTCTGGTAGACGTCTCAGCTCCACCCCCTCCTCTTATCCTCCACTATAGACTCCCCTTGTGTTTGAATGGTAAAAAAAAAGGAAAAAGAAGCCGCAACAAGGCTGATCCTTTTATGTCTGTGGATTTAACAACCAATGAAAAGCGGCGCTGAAAGCTTTACAGGTCCTTCGGGTTTTGGGGGTGACCGTCGCAAAGCCTGTTAGCTGGACGTTTAGAGGCAGGTGATGGCGTTCTGTAAAAACAGATTGGAGAGGAAAGGTGGAAAGTTTATAGCAGGAAGGAGATGTCATGGCATTGCGATACGGTCAGGGTGGAGGGCTGACAAGAGAGGAAGAGAGCGCGAGGAAGGAGAATTGAGTTACGGAGCTGGATGCTATTGTAAATAAGGAGATGGCAAGAGAGAGGAGATGGCGGGCCTGGTTTATAAGGTCATTTAAAGGAGTAATGTGGCACGCTGTCGGGAATTGGCTTTCATTAAAAGAGCCATCGAGAGAGACGGAAAGAGGGAAGACGGCGAGGGCGTGTGTATGTGTGTGTGGGTAAGCAGTATTCCCCGCACACGCACACACGCAGGCACACATTTTTTTGGATCTACATGCAGTCATACAAGTTCATTCCCGGCTCTTATAAAACATTTTATATCCCCACTGGGAAAAACAACCATCATAGCCCTCCGACCACATCAACCACTCCGTCACTCCCACTGAATAGAGCCCGTAGTGTGTTCACCACTACTAGGACAGGAACAATTGTGAACAATAGGCCATATCTGTCATTACACAGGGCAGTGATAAGGTTATGCTTGCTCACCAAGGACCAATAGCGTTAGCATGATTTATGTGGACCATTGTCCTTAATCACAGTCATAATGATTTATGAAGAGAAGAGGGGGAATCGGTTTGCGTCAGTGATGAGATGAGGAACAGGCCATTCTTGCTCCTTCTCTCCTTTTTTTTTTTTTTTTTTGGTTAAATCATAAACTATGTGAAAGACATCCTGTGAGGATTTCTTTCTCCCCAAGGTGTCCAATCACATCTCCTCAGCTATAACTGCTTTTGCCTCATCCGTCTACCCATTATCTGTTCATTCATTCGCACTCCTTTTCCCCCCTCTGTCATCCCTTTATTATCTAAGACACACCAATCCCTTGTTCCATCCTTCTTTCAGCTCTCCTTTCAGATGAAAACTAGACTCACACTTGTTCTGACAATGACACATTGCAGCCGTCTGCCGCCATATCCCATCTACTCAGCACAATGTCCTCACGGATTCACCTCGAGTGCGTCTTCCATTACACCTCACTCTTCCTCTCTTCAGCCACCCAGCCAGCACTTCCAGTAGATGACCACCTCCCTCTCTCCCTCTGCGTTCTATACTATTGCTTGTTTGCATCATTTTATCTGCCTTTCTGTCTTTGGGCAGCTAGCCAGCTTGAAAGCTACTGTACTGCAGTCTGTATTGACTTTAAATTGGAGGAGTAACAGCGTGATTCAGTCTGTAAAAACGAATAAATGAGATGCTTGAGGATGGAGGAATCTTGGAGAGAAGATTGCAGGGGAGAGAAACAAACAGATGGGAACTTGGAGAGTAATGGAAATAACTAAATGTATAGTGTGGAAAAGGAAGAAAAGGGGGATTAGTGGCGCACAGTGTCAAGTGTTTTTGTCTGTCTTTCCTCTGATTTAACCGTATTGTTCTGCCAAGAAACCCCACAGCCAGTCTGATACAACACATTTCAGAGCATAAATGAGTTCCATCATGTCATATCTTTCTCATATCTGTGTTGTACTTAAAGCTCACAGAGGAATGCCGGGCCCCAGTTTAATATTTCAGCGCTGCGTTCCTTTGTCCGCCCGGTTTTTATCCCGCAGCTCACCAGCTTTATCTCTCCTACCTCAGGCCTCTGCTCTCTCTCTGCAACATGTTTTTCCTTTTTCTTATCCCTCCGTACATCTCTGTGTCTCCCCCCATTCCATCCTGGCCTCATAAAAAAGTTGGCCCCCGTTGGGCCAGACACTTCTTCAGTCCCCACATAGCACTTAGATGGTTCTCATGGTTAGATCTGTGTGTGTGTGTGCGTGTGCGTGCATCTTTCAAGATATTCACAAGAGCTTGAGTGTGTTTTAAGTGTGTGACAGACAGATTGCAAGCATATGCGCAAAAAAAATGCTAGTGTGCAACCGAGTAGGTTGTGTTTGTGCACACAAGTGCCGAATGTGTCAGCGGCACATTTAACTTTTCTTCACCAATGGGCCCCTCGTTGTTGAGTCGCTTGATCCCCGTTTCATTGTGTGTGTGTGCGCGCACATGTATCAAATTGCCACTTCTAAATCGCGCAGAAGAGAGTGAGGCAGCTGATCAGTATGTAACGGCGTTTAACAACCCTGCCCTTGGGCAACACACACACACACACACACACACACATACACACACACTTTCAGATCCATTGGGGCCATGTTGTGAACCATCTGTCGTCACCTTTAACAAGAGTGGAGGGCTAACTTGAACACTTGATCTCGTTTCTTAGGCAACATCTGTAGCCTGTCACCCAGCTCGTACATCCAGTATGGCTGCAAATGACTGAGACACACACACACAAATGCGCACACACCAAGTTTTGTCACATAGATGCACTCAGGTCATGTTGCACAGGCTCTGTATAGACACTTCAGTTCAATCTTTACACACACTGACACGCGCTTAGGGGTCTGTCCTCCCGCACCTCTGCGTCCCATTGGTTTTTGAGGTCATCTGTCAATCACAACAATGTTTCACGGCCACCTGTCAGGTGTCCCGGCATGCCTTGCGAGGCCTTTTCCTGTGCACGCTTCAGCGGAGGCTGTCACACGCTGCTGGACTGGAATCACTCACCAGAACACACGCATGCACAGAGACGCAAACATACACGCTAACTGTGTGCTGGATTGCATCAGTCTGATGAGCTGTCCGATGCTCATTTCCATCCAGCTGAATGTGACGCTCATCTTACCAGTTTGATAACAATGAGGATACTAATCATTTCCTCATCACCTCCCTTCTCTCTCTCTCTCTCTCTCTCTCTCTCTCTATCTCTCTCTCTCTCTCTCTCTCTCTCTCTCTCTCTCTCTCTCTTTCTCTCTTTCTCTCTCACTTTCTCTGTCTCCCTAGGTGGTGAGAGTTCCAGTGGAGAGCTGCGAGCAGTACACCACTTGCGGGGAGTGTTTGGGCTCCAGAGACCCTCACTGTGGATGGTGTGTCCTCCACAATGTGTAAGTGCCACACACACACACACACACACACACACACACACACTCATGCAAACATTAACACACTTGACCCCGGTAGCCCTCACATGCAGCCCCGTTGCATTGTGTAATGGATTATTATAAAAGAAGCGTTTAGGTGTTTAAGGTGCATGTCAGCTGATCAAATTGGAGTGGAACCAATCTGAATAGCTAAACAAGAAGCTCAGGAGCACTTTGCCACCATATAACTTCCAATTGTTTTAAAGGGAAAGTCCACCCTTAAAAATGCTCTTTCAGTAGTTATTATCTACTGAAAAGTCAATGAATTGAGCTTTGATGAGGTAGCAATGGCCACATCTACTGTACGGACAGAGAATTAGGTAAAAGGTACTGTTTAACGAGAATGGAGCGTCACAATGTATTGAATAACTGGCCTGACTTCCACTCTTGGGGTCCGTTAGGAAATGGAGACAGTAGATAAACTGTGGACTTGGAAGACTTAGTTTCATTTTTTTAATTTTATAAGTTGTAACAGGAGTCATATATTTAATTATGAGAGATATTCAGAACTACCAATTCTCTGATATCTAATTTTAATGACAACCCCATATAAAGCCTTGTTGATCACAAGATTATTTAAGTAAATGCTCTGAACTGAAAGGTGAACGACCTAGACAGGCTACATTAACTGTGCCTGTGACTCTCAGAAACTATTTTATTTAACACTTTGTCATTACTTTAGTAAAACATACCCCATTAATTGACTGTAATTATGATTCATGGAAAATGATCCAAGTTCTACAACTTGAGAGCTCCCTGCTGGTTGAGATACATTTATTATGAGTCAACTGGCTAAACCTGTTAATAGTACATAAATACAACACAAGGCAGCTGCGTCACTGACACTCCCATTTCTCTTTGTGGTATTTAACTTGTTTTTTGCGTGTGCAGAGCATTGCGTAACTACATGCATATCCTTAAATACCTGGGACAACTTTGTGGCAACAAATTAAGGATTAGTCACTTCTAGTGTATGCGTGTGGTTTACGGAGTCACATGTGTGCTGTGAGATCACTGCTCAGTGTCAGATATGTAACAGCAAGAAAAGAGATTTGTAGATCTGTTTTGAAAATAAATCTAATCACTCATAAGTGTGAAGATATATAGTAACACTTTGTCCCTAATCTCCCCGTTTCCTTCCTTTTGACTTGGGTGGGTGTGTGTGTGTGTGTGTGTGTGTGTGTGTGTGTGTGTGTGTGTGTGTGTGTGTGTGTGTGTGTGTGTGTGTGTGTGTCATCATACTGCGCGCACATGAACAGTGTAAGAACAGTTACATGTTAGTGGAAGGTGACATGATGTTAAACTACACCTGAAGCGTCTGGCACAGTTTCATCCCTCTGTGTGTTAATTAAACTTCCAAAACATATCAACATCCTGTCTTTCCTCAAGGCATGCACACACACACACATTTACACATACATTTCTCCATTTCAGCCAACACACACATCTTTTGAAATTACACGCAAAATCAGGATGAACTTGAACCAATGATAACCTTCCATTCGGGCACATTTTTGACCCTGTGTCTTGAACGCAGCTCGCTCATTTTTCTACCTGATAGTGTTGCCAAATCTGGTCGAGGCCCTCGCAGACAAAATGGGCAAGCATTAATAGGCAAATTATTTATAAGCCTCGTTTCAGCCCTCTGGTGCTTTTAGCCACATCTTATTAAGAGCCATGGTAGTTTCAATCAGCAGTGGAATTGAATGGGGAATACACGCACGCACACACACACACACACACACACACACACACACACACACACACACACACACACACACACACACACATAGACACACATACAAGTGAATGTATGTGTGTCTATGTGTGTGTGTGTGTGTGTGTGTGTGTGTGTGTGTGTGCAGGTGTTTCTAGACAAATGAGCACACTTCATTCACACGAATATACACAGTCACACGCCAGAGGAGCCGTAGAAGGAAAAGAGGTCCATAATGAGAAAATGTGTACATACCTTTGTGCATCTCTGCTCATGCCTGCACAGTGCACATGTAGGTGTGTGTGTGTGTGTGTGTGTGGGTGTGTTTGTAAGTGAGTCTCTGGGGAGTGGTTGGCGACAGCTTTTTCTTGCTGAGCACGAGCGAAGGCTAACTAAACGAGGAGATGAGGGGGGGCTTCTGAGCGGAGGAGGCAGTTAGCATTTTTTTTTCCCGCCTCCCTCTTATTGTAAAGGCCTCGCAGAGCGCCGCCTCAGCACTTTCCTCTTACCACCGGGACCAGTTGTTGTTAGTGCGAAGGTGAAGTGATAGCTAATACATTATGAATTGCTATTAGTAAAAGCGCTACAATACGGGGCTGTGTGCTGATTTTTAGCACGATCAGTTGGCTCGTAATAAGCGGGGGGAAATTGCTGACCCCATTGATATGTGGCTGGTAGGAATTGTATCATTTTTACGGTTCAGGGATACTTTAATGATTGCCTGTATATCTTGCAAGAAGTTTGAATTGGGCGGGGCTGTAAACTGAAAAGATGAGGGGGACTGGATGCCCATATAGCTTAGCGGTTCTTGCACAAATGTCAGTGCCAATAAGGTAATGATATAAAGGGCTGCCGTAATGGCGGGGGAAGCTATTAGCCTATTTGTCTTCTATTATTGCTCCCATTTGTGTGTGATGGTGATGGCTGTGCATGTTTGTCATCTTAATATGATTGTCATATTAGTTTAACAGTTGCTCATATCCTCTGTCTCTTCTCTCCTCCTCTCACCTCTTGTCTCACTCATCTGTTCTTTACCTCCTCTCCCCCCTTATCTCTCTTCTCATCATTCCATTAATCTGCTGCTCCTCAGTTGTTCACGCAAGGACCGCTGTGAACGAGCAGGAGAGCCCCAGAGGTTTGCCTCGGATCAGAGGCAGTGTGTGGAGCTCACAGTTCAGCCAAGAAATATCTCCGTCACCATGTCTGAAGTACAGGTACGTCTTCTCTTGTCTGACTCCCAGTTGTGGTTGAAATTAAAACAATTTTGGCATTTGACATTAGGACTTAATGTAAGTGGCTCTTACCTGATCCACAAAGCATGTGTTTGTCTGAAACAAACGCAGCCAGTTTATTTAAAGGAGACATATTTCATGTGAGGCTCATTTTCAGGTTCATCGTTTTATTTGGGTTACTGCTAGAGTAGTATATAATAGTTTATATGCTTTAATGTTAAAAAGGCCCCCCTCCAGAATACCCGGTCTCCTTTGATTGGTCAGCTCACTCACGCCTGAGCCAGCACCACTAACAACAACAGAGCAGCTGTACCAAACTAGTCGATAGGCATACATTTTGCAAATGTGTGACATGGTGACAGTGTGCTTTCACAAAGTCAGAGCTACTGACGAGATGTTTCAGGAGCAGTGTCTTCTATGGGAGAGAGGAGCTTGTTTGTTTGACTTTTGGCTTTTAAAGATTCAAGACCTTTTACATGCAAAAGCTATGTAAGACACTGAAGAAAGGAAAAAAGAAAAAAGGATATGTATCCCTCAGCAGTGGTGCTGTGACTCATTTCCACCTTCTCCTTATAGATCTGCGTGTAATATAAAAGTCTGCTGCACTTATGTAGATGTGCAAATATAACGATACAGCTAGAAGTAAGTTTCTTCTGGACTTACATGCACAAGTGAAACTTGGTAAAAAGTTAAATGCTTCAGAAATACATTATTTATCTGCCCCAAATTTCTCTGCAGTGTACAAAAAGGATGAAACTGTGCTTTTTTCAGGTTTGATTGCTTAAGTACACATCACATTAGGACCAAAGACTTTGAATTGTATTGTCACAGGAATTAAAATCCAGCGGACAACATGTACAAAACGGAGCAGGTCTTGTGTTATTTACCATGTTTAAAACATCTACAATAACAAAGCAGTACAACAGCAGGGTAACTGTAATAACAGCAGACAGATCCCGCCATGTACCTGTAGGTGATGGACATCTGTGTCATTTCTTACCACAGTTGGACACCTGACCTTTAGTCATGAAAAGTCATGTAAAAGTCACAAACTTTTTCACAAATGGAGCACCTGTTCTTCATGTTAGTGTAGATTTAATTAGAGATTTGCTTTTCTCCATCTCGTCATCTTTATCATGAAATCTGTAAGTGTGTGCGAGTGTGAGCTCACATTCTGTCAGCAGCTCCTCAATGTAACGCATTGACAGATTATAGTTTGCCTCACTCTCTCGCTGCACATTAACACGTACACATTAACCTTGCTGTAATAGCTGCTCTGAGTGACGCACATACACACCAGAACCCGCCCTCCTTTATTCCTGCTGCTTCGTCCCTCTGTGCCCCCCCCCTCCCCCAACACCCATTAACCCTCATGTCATATCTTATAACAATCCATGTACACCATGTCCTTCCATTGATCTTGCACTGATTGTCCCTCTCCTTCTCTCTCTATGTAGCTGGTCCTCCAGGCTCGTAATGTGCCCGATCTGTCAGCGGGGGTCAACTGCTCCTTCGAGGACTACGTGGAGACAGAGGGGCGGATCCAGGGCGCACACATCTTCTGCATGTCTCCCTCTGTCCGGGACATCATCCCAATTACAAGGAACAAAGGTCGGTACAAGATGGGCGAAGGCTGATGAAGTCATTGGGGTAGTGAGGTCACTGGGTGGTGGTAAGGAGTTTTGGCGATATATGGGAGGAATTTAGTAATGGACTCTTTTTTTATGTTGCTCCTCCTTATTCCATTTGATACTTTTTATGATGTGTTTGTCCCATGTGCCTATCTACAGCATATACTAATGACCATACAGTATGTTCATCACCGTGGGCTGGTGCTTCTCTTCCTTAACGGTCTTTTTGTACATCAGTCTTGGAGAAGTCTAAAGCTGCATCAACCAGAACAGAGTTTTAATCTCACTAGATGATATGCTCAACGCGTCTATATTCAGAATACCTTGTCAGCACCAATAATGCTCGCCCATTCCCTTTCAAAGCCCAAAACACAAGTCTACATTTATCTACTGAAAATAAAACTTTTTTTCAATTCCCATTATCATGCATTATGCACTGTTGTCAGTTTCATTTTATTTTTTTTCTATCTAACCGACACTGGTTATGCTCCTAACTTCTTTTCAAAGCACCGTCTTTCTCTGTGGTTTATCGTTATGTTTAAAAATATCTGCATCTTTTGTTTTTTTTTTTTTTGCACAGAGATTATTCACCTGTTTGATGTCCAATTCTGTCAAGCCACAAAGATGATATAAAAAACTTTGGTATCAACATTCAAAGCGCTGAAAACATGTCAGCTAGCGCACTCAAGTTTTCCTCAAAGCGACATCTCAGTAGTTCAACTGAGCCCATTATGCCCCGTTATGAGTTCTCATCAGCTCTGGCATCCAAACACTGATTGGTGCGGCTATTTTTAATGCCACCCCACCGCGGGTGTGACATGAGTTGCGTGTTGCTAAGCTACAGTGTTTCTTTGTGTGTGTGCCTGTTATGTGTTGAGGTCACACAAGTGGAATTCACATTTTAAGATGATTGCTCTGTTGATGAATAAATTGTCTTAATATGAGTCCAATTTGTGTCTAAATACATTTGGAATGATTTTTGAGCTGTTAATTCATAATTCATTTAGGAAATACTTTCAACCTTAGCTCTCAAGATTTAGACAATACTATTTTTCTAAATATATTTCTTTTCATCTGTTTTGTGCAGGTGACAAACGAGTGGTGAAGCTCTACCTGAAATCCAAGGAGACGGGCAAAAAGTTTGCCAGCGTCGACTTTGTCTTCTACAACTGCAGCGTCCACCAGTCGTAAGTTTCAATGAGTGACTGTTTCTGGGTGCATTTGATCGTCATTTGCTTATTTTTGTCTTGTTTAGTCAATTTAAAGGGGTCATATCTTTGTCCAGTCTCTCCAGGGGGTGTCTCATGTTACTGTCCATGAGCGGTACAGTTTTACAGACGCGCATGCAAACACACACACACACACACACACACACACACATACATCCCTCCCCCCTCCAACCTCCACAGGAGGCTTGTGTTACCCTCGGAGTGAAAAATCGAACGCGCCGTATATGAGAAACGATTGGGATATGAGATGGTAATTCTAGTCGTATTATCATAACCCACGACACACACTAATGATACTTCAATGATTAATTCATTACGCGATAGTCTGCTGTAATGCCTCCCAATCACAGACTCTAACCTCATTTATGCCTCTTCCCCACTTGATAAAACAAATGCTTCCAGCTTTTTTCGAGCACTCAGATACTCAGTCTGGCACTTATTTGCACAAGAGAGACGAAGGCAAACACAGTCGTGCTGTAATACGAGGAAGGAAGTCTTGTGCCTTTCCCGATGACTTAGTCTCCTTCACACTGCAGATGCCCTCAGCTATCTGCCCAATCGCAGTTCGCTGCCTCTCATAATCCACCTTCTGCTGAAAATCTCCACCACCCATCGTGCTACACCCTTAGGACAAGGCTACCACGAGACCGACGCACCCTGCCGGGGTAGAAGAATCCTCCGATAGCTTCCACCCCGCCCCGCTTGACATCCTCCCTCCTGTCCGTCTACGGCCGATTCAAGGGAGGCTGAAACGTCTGCTGGGGTATTAGCCTCGGGGCAGCAGATGGTGCGGCGGCCCCTGGGGTACTGCAGGGCTCCATCCTGGCTTCCCTCTGGATGTTAGATGAGCTTCCTCAGAGGATTGACCGCAAACACACGTACACATAGACATGCACAGCCACACCTCTTTCCACTCCGTCACCTACAGCTCATTGAAGCCCTGACCGTCTCGGACACCTAATCCGTTCCTGCAACCTTTAACCCAGCCTTCCCCCTCCCCCCGTCTGCCTTGCCATCGTGCAGAAAATCCCCCTGCTACGACAGCAATGATTAGCTCAGCTGGTTAAGGGTGTGGTGGTTTACAATGTCAACTCACAGTTAATTCATCTCCCATAAGGACCTTGTGATGTTTGCTCCAATTCCCAGCGCCTTTAACTGTCTAGGGTACATCTGTGAGTCCTGTGAGTACAAATTGCTTCATGTTAAAAACACCAAATTTGAAAAAAAAAAAAAAAGGTGTAACATAGCCTCCTAATAGATGTATTAATGAATGTCACATTAAAAATCCCCATATAGCAGTGATCTCACAATCCAAGTGTAAGAAATGCATCAGACGTGACGCAGACAAGAGAGTCGCCCATTTAAAGATATTACCCCAATGAACTCTGATTAAATCCGCTCCCTGATCTAATACTGCCTCCCAGTGATGTAATGGACACGTTTAATGAAGTTACAGATATGGCACGTTGCATCTTCAGCAGCGACTCTGATGGCAGCGAGAGATTCTGAGATAAGAATCCCATTTGGAGATGGTAGTCCGGCTCACACACCCACCATAGCCACCCCCCTCAGGACGTCAGTGTGTGGCATCTGATGAGATCAGACTGGTAATGTCGTTGGCGTAATGACTTCAGGCCCACACAGCCCTGTTTCCAGAAGCTTGGTCATTCTTTACAAGTTTTCCTCTAATGGGCTTAAACTCAGAATCCTGCAGGCTTTCACACAGTGAAGGATGCAGACATTCAGAATGTGCAGCAACTGGTATTTCCTACACTCTGGGTGTGTTTGCTGTATACTGCTGAGGAGAGGCTAGGTATACGTACATCACATTGGTTCAAGGCTGTCAGGAAAATGTAAAAAGAAGGTAACGCCTGCATACTTACTCCACAGAAGTTTAATAAGGACATTATACATCGTGTACATCAGTAGGCTGACCGGCTCTATGGTGACAGGTGTGGTCAATCATCCAAAGTGTCCTGAAAACATCTAAAATATTCAAAAACACCTTGATATTCACCAAAATACAAAGGAAAAAAAATATGTTATTAGGCACCACAGAAATACAAAGCCAAATATCAGAACATCAAACAGACAGCTCATAAATGTTTTATCAAATTCATCATCTCGTCACTCAAGATACCAGGTATGTTTATGTATACTGCTCACATTAAAACCACCTTTTGGAAGGCGTGGAATGAGCCCGATGTTGGAATTGCTCAATCATGTTTCTTAATAGTTTACGCTCTCGTACTGACATCCAACCCCCATCCCAAAAATCCACACACCCCTCCCGCTTATTTACTCAAGTGATTACATCGTGGCCCTTGCCTTTTCAAAAATGCCATAAATTTGCATAGTGGTATTAATCTAATTAGAATTCCCACTGTTTCAGTTTAAGGATTGCCGAGATTGAAATAGAAAATCACCCACGGCCATGATTGCTCCTTAATTAAATATTTCCATACGCTCTTTCTCATTCCACAGCCCCCCATTTATTAAAGATGGGGAGGATAGTCTGGCAATGAATCGGGGCTTAACTGTCTGTATAAGGCCGTTGGAAGTACCTTCTCTCGGTATGGTTAATGTGGCTTGGGCAGTGACTGGGTCATTTGTTGTGTGATTGAGGGTGCACTTACAGTAATTGGGAGAAAAAGTGTATTGGATATCAAAGATGGTTTTTCTTTTGATAAAGAGGAATGTGAAAAGCTGCGAAGCCGAGGAACAGCTGCGAAAATGAGTGCAGTTGGAAGGCTTAAACAATGAAGTTAAAGCATCTTGTTTTCAAAATGTCGCCGACATCATTGGCCCTGTGATTGGCACATTCTGTACACTAAACACTGAGACGTGCATTAATGCAATTATATGCCCGAATACAAGTCCCTCTGTGTTTTATCAGCCCCCCTCACATTTGAAAGGGATCCAGTTATGATAGGATAGACCGTTCTGAAGGACCATTAAATTATTCACCTCCTCTCCTTTGAAATGAATAGTAGCCAATAAATAACTCATTTTGCCAAGTGCGGGAGTGTCAAACGCACCTCACTAGGAGAGCGGATTGTATTTAGCACTCCAAACTGACCGAGGAGAGGAGAGAGGGAGGAAATCACAGCCCATTGTGTCAGGCTCTGTAAAAAAGAAAAAAAAAAACACTACAGCTCCAAAGCTAGCATAGATCGATTAGCATCTGAATATGAATGGATTAAATTAGCATTATGAGCGTGGCCATACGGGGAGCGTGTCTGCAGCCGCTCAAAGCGCCTGAGTGGCTAAGGGCGATGGCGAGTGACAGGAAGGAGGAATAAGGAGGTACTGGGGGGTCTGAAAAAGGGGAGCCCTCCCTCGGACAAGAGAAAAGGAATTATTGCACGTCCCCAAATGGCCCTGGGTGGGCGCTTTTACTTAAAAGGGTTTGCGACCAGGCTAAGAGAGAGGTTTTGAGATCCTAAGGCAGCTCATGACAGGGGGGCCCCGGTAACTTGGAGGAACCAAAGAGTAAGCAGTAGGGGTTTTGTTAGAAAGGGCCTACTGCTGGCCTTGGGTGGCAAGCACAACGGCAACATCTTTTATTTCAAAGGACGTAATCATAGAAGTCTAATAAAGTTGGCAGTGGTTACCTGCTGATACATTGCTCGTTATTTCAAAGTCACTGATACACTAACAAGGTTGATTTTCTATGAATAAAACATGAAAGTCAAGATAAAACTGATTATTGTCAGCTTAGCGACAGATGTGTTTGGGTGTGAACCACCAACTATACATTGTGCTGTTTGCTGCTCAATTTTGGTTGCCTGCTGTGTTAAGTTGGCTTTGTACTGTATTTTGATGAGCACTGATCCATCGGTGGCCCCCCAACAAAAAGAAGGACTCTTTGACATTCAAAATAGTGATTGTAGCCACACAAAGAGCTCTGCTAACTCACCACGTGTTCATTTGTCTTGCATCACTAATGTCACCAGCCCTTTTGTTCAACACTGACTGAGCCCAAACCCCCAAGTACTGCTATTTGAGTCCATGCACTGTACACTAGCCCAGCCTAGCGTAGCCTAATCGCTATCCCTCCATTTGTCGGCAACATTGACAAATCTCCTATTTGCTCTTGTGTGGTATTAAGAGGCCTGTTATTTCCTGAGCGGCACATCCCTCATTCTAAATGGACAGCTTCTCTCAGCACAATGCTAAATTGGTCAATTAAAGCGGCAGTGGGATTGAATTAAGCCGCAGCCTCTGATCTCGCTCAAAAGGAGGGGTCCGGGCTTGAAATGATCATTTAGAGTGCGCACCTAACAAACGAGCGGCCCTAATTGATCCAAATGAATCCACGTCAGGGTTTGATGGAATCGTATATGGGCCCTCCATCGCAGAGAAGACTTAAAGCTCCAATTTTTCATGCAGACATGGGGGAAGTGCGCTTGGCGTTTTACACAGGCTTAAAACACACATGAGAGCTTGTGAGGGACTGCACTCACAGCAGACGAGCGCATATGCACACCTGGCAGATGTGGTTGGATGCAAATCAGCCCCTCTACCCACTCTTTTATTGTTATGGACACAGACTTGCTTACCTTGACTGTATTAAATGTTTTTTTATTATATACCCAATAAACCATATGCTCACACAAACCATAATAGGTAAATGAGTCGTGCGGAAGAAATTCTGAAACTGAACTACACTAAGCTTTGTAATAAAATGGAACTGTTTTATTTGCGAGCTCATAATGGTAACATTAGATAATGTTGCGCACACAAATGAAACAGCAAGTAGCGTGGAATCTCTCCAGGGCAGAGAGAGGACCAATAACGGGAAGCTGTGTTGATAAACTGTGCACTTGAACTTGTCTGCCTCTCCTCCATGGGTCCCCTCAGACACACACACACACACACACACACACACACACACACACACACACACACACACACACACACACACACACATTGACTTCCCAACTTCCAACCCAATGTTTCCTCCCTCTCCCATGAGGCTCCCACGCAGAGCCCCATGGGCTACACCCCCCTCCTCTCCCCTCTCTCTCTCCCACGATACCTGGCGTCTCCACCTCTCTCAGGGAAATCCACCTGCTTTTGATCTCCCTCTCCCTCCCTTCTTTCACCCATCTTTCTCTTTCAGCCCGTCTATCTGCACCTCGCCTTGGCTAAAGCAGGTGAATTTAAAATGGTGGAGCGCTCTTAGCCCCGCGGATGAAAGAGAGCTTTAGACAAAGAACAGGGGGGGTAGAGCTTTTTAAAATGAGACGGCAGTGAATGAAAGGGATGGATGGAGCAAGGGAGACGGAGAGGGACAGACAGAAAGAAAGGTTCAGGGGCTGAATGGATAGAGAGAAGGATCCAGCAGAGGTACAGAAAGAGGGAAGAAGAGAGGAAATATATGCAGAGAGTAGGCCGATTGTGAGGGAGATCAGTGAAACATATAGAAGCAGCAAGCCATGAACATTTACGAGTGGGCCGGGAGTGATGAAAGACGGAAGTGGTGAGGAGAAAGAGGTTAAGACGGTTGATAGATAGGGTAGAGAATGGGGGGATGAAAGGTGAGAGGAAGAAAAAGGATTTCAGACAGGGTGGGTAAAAAGTCTAAATTTTTGGATGATACATCGACATGAAATGCTGAAAGACAGGAAGAACTCATTAGGATAGGTATTCACATTTTAGTTTATCTTGTGTTGTATCACTACTAAATGTTAACGTCCTACCGCTTCATTTTTAATACTTCCCATACTCTTTATGAGTCGGACCGTAAACACCTGGGTGTACTTTGAAAAGCTGGTGGCAAAGTACAACAAGAGTAAGAAGGAAGGGCGAGTCTGCTCTGCCTGGCTCCATAGCTATATTCTTCATTTCAGTGCACTTACTCAGGGACATAGAGGATATGACATGAAAATAAATAAATAAATAGTTTCAACTTGAGTCAGAAAACGGGTCAAACTGGCTTAATCCCTAACTGTCTCCTCTCCTGTCTATCTGTTTAAGCTGCCTCTCCTGTGTGAACGGCTCGTTCCCATGCCACTGGTGCAAGTACCGCCACATATGCACCCAGAACGCCAACGACTGCTCTTTCCAGGAGGGTCGCGTCAACGTCTCTGAGGTAAGATTCAAGCTGCTGTACATGCTCGGTGTTTCCCACAGGATGGCCGTGTACTTGTAGTTTGATTTTAGTGCCTGCAGGCTTGCGTCTCTTCTTTTTGTCACTCCATTCTGTTTTCTCTCTACCAGCAACATTGTCTGCGTTTTTTCGTCAGCAACACAGTGGACCTTTAACATACCTGGGTTGCCTGCCCAAGTCATGTCTATGTGTGGGAAACACTTATACTGCTCGCATTTTGGTCATTTTTAAAGTCCCAAAACAATCCTTTGTTTCTTGACCAAAGATTTGAGAGAACCTTCCATAGTTCTGTCTGATTTGTGAACCATAATTTTCCAGTTTCACTGTGGCTGTTATCACACACTGAAAGCTTCCTCGTCATTTTCTCCCACATGCAAACACAAATTATAACAACATCGGCACAAATTGTATTCATCTTCACACGCACACACCTCGCACCTTCTGTGGCTTGCGCCTCAGGGTTTTACTCACATCACCCTGCTGTGTGTGTCTGCTGCTTGTATGTGTAATAGCGGCTCTTGGCACAGTGACAACAGCTTGTGTACTGTGCAGCAATAATTCTGTCGTGGCCCATAAGGCCATAAGCAGGCCGGGATGAATGACTGTCTATGGAAATACTGCCTTGTTCTTACATAGCCAAATGCTGCATTAGCATAAAAGCTAATATCAATCGTAGCGAGCGGCGGTGGCAGCGGGCGACATGCGAGGCATAACAAGTGTTGTCAACTGCTGGAGTGTATACGAAGATATTAGTGATGGACACACAGCCGGGCTGTGTTTTCTTTTTTCTTCCACTCTTTCACACACAGCAAACACAGCCACGCATATATTAACAGGCACCAAAAGATGTATTCAAATGCATATCTTCTCAATGGACTCCTGGATGTAAATCCACTGCTCTCTCAGGTGACTGACAGTCATGCCTGGGCTTTATCTGATTGATGCCTCGCACACTAAAACGTTCAAGCACACGTGTACACACACAAATCCACCCTATCTCCTTATGTTTGTGGTCTGACTCTCCTGTTATCTCTATGCAGATTAAAGCCCCCCCCTTGTTGGCCGGCCTGAATCGCCGGCCTTTATTAATTGGTCAACCTTTATCCAATTACTTTCCTCTTTATCTCTTCTCTCAACCGGAGCTGTGCAGAATCCCAAACACTAGCATGCTAAACCACAGCCTCCGTTCGCCCCATCCAAAACAACACACGGGCCCAGCCTTCACGCCTCACGGAGCTAATGTTAGCGGATTAGTGTGCCCATCTGCAAGACATGGGGAGAGCGCTGGCTAGCACAGTCTGAGCTGAGGAGAGGCCAGAGGGGCAACGGATGGATAAACAGGAAAGGCCTGCAGTGACGAAAAAGGAAAAATGGAGGAAAACAGCATGTGAAAGTAAACATATAAACTCGGTGGTAATATCAGTGAACGACAGGAGAGTCCAGTGAGTGCCGATGAGGTGTGACGTGTATTCGTGTACCAGCTACATCTGTCCACAAACTGACGTAGCTGTTACGTATTTTGAAGATCTCCCGTGTGTAAAAATGGGGGTTGCGGTTGAACCTTCCTGTAAGTAATGAGTAAGAACAAAGAGAACACGGCATGACAAAGGGAAGAAGATAAACGAGTGGAGACGGAAATGAAGGGATTGAGAGACTGTAGGAGTGAGAGAGGCAGCAGGAAGAAAGAGGGGGGCGGACGGACCGGCTGACAGTGGCATGTGGACAGAGAGACCTCTCCTGTCACCTCGTCTGCCCAAGAAACCACCGACCACATGCTCCACTAGAGAATCCATCATCTGCACTGTCTCTCTCTCTCTCTCTCTCTCTCTGTCTCTCTGTCTCTCTCTCTCTCTCTCTCTCTCTCTCTCTCTCACACACACACACACACACACACACACACACACACACACACACACACCAGATACCCAACCTCTATACTTTCTGTCTTTCATGCACAAAAGTGTAAACATTCTGACAGTGGCGTGCACGCACTCACACACCAACACAGAGTCATTCATCATCCTTCTCCTAGCTGCCATATCCATTAGTTGCGCTCTCAATGCCCCAACAAGTACAGTTCTTCCTGTAGGCTAGACTTATCCTTTTCCCCTCCGGGTCCATCTCTTTCTCTCTTCCCCATCCCTCACCCCTTTGATGCTCACTCACCCCATCTTTTTATCATCCGTCTTCTTCTTCACCTTGCTTCCTCTGTGTGTGGATTATATATAGTCAAAGAAAGCACAGCAGAGGACAGGAATGTGCCTCTCTTCCTTAACACCTCATGGTTTTGCCTCTCTATCTACTGGTAAAGCGGAAAGGGGTTGGCGGGCCATCAAGGACATACGCTCGCACCCCTAATTTAGACCTCAAATGATCCTTTTAGACGCGTCGTAGCTTAACTCTGAATACAAATCGCTCGTTTAACATACGAGCGAAATCCCGATAGGAGGCATTCCACTCAGACCTTTGCTGCTCCCTCCTGCTAAAGAACACACAGGCAGGATCAAATGAGACTCATCTTCACTTGACTGTGATCAAAGGCCAGAGAGAAGTTTTCACACAGGGTCGAGAGGTGGCTGCTCCTCACGTCTAACTCTGTGTGGTCTGAGTGGTGTTATACCACCTATACCACCAAGGTTGACAGCTGAACTTCGAATCTGTGCCGTTCACAGTTTTATATAGCGATGTGATCAAACCCCCTCTTCCCTTTCTTTTCTAGTGTTTCTTTACCAGCCTGACTGAAATGCTAAAACCTTGAGCATGAACAGTTGCAGCTTCCAAAAAAAAAAAAATTCAATAAACTTCAGTGTCCTCAGTCTGAATATGATAAACATTTGACAGTTGAACATCAAACATTTTTTTCTTTTCACCACCCTTTTTTTTTCACCTCTCCAAGTATTTCGCTCTCATGTCCGACAGTATCAGAATCTTGTGTTGCCATGGCAACCCAGAGTATCGGCATATTGCCGACGAGGACTTCTTTTCCCTGCTTCATTTTATGTTCTCCTTCTTGTGCACAACCTTCACTGCCTCATCTGTCTGTGATTTATTTGACCAAATTACATCGTTTTTTTGTGATTGCCGGGCTAAAAGAGTCCTCCAAAGTTGAAAGGAGTCAAATCGGACAAAAAAAATTGATTAAACAAGCCAGCTGAGGAGTAAATGTGTTGTTTGTTTTTGTGAACAGACTGTGTCAAGATAGGGAAGAAAGAGAGGGGAAAGAAATGAAGAGACAGAGTAAGCGGGGAGGAAATAAATATAATGAGTGACATTTCCAAATCAAATATGCATGAATCAACAATGCCTCCAATGGCACAACAAACAAATTCTCGAATTAAGGAGCGACCGGGTGGAAAATTGCAGGAGAGGAGTAAGAGTTACTTTATTATTAAAACAAAAAGGAGAGAGAGCGGAAGATTAGAGTGAAAGAAGGAAGTTGTCTCTTTCTTCCTTTTGTCTCCTTTCCTCCTTCAAGACTCTTGATTGCTTCCTCCACTTTTTCTCCCTTCTGCCTCCTCCACCTCCTCAAGCTTTCCTTCTTTCTCCTGCGACACCCCCAGATCGAAAGCGCTACTCTGAGCCAGAGCCTTGATGAGTGCCAGGCAAAAAGTTCGGGGTGGTTGGGCTCAGCTATGTTAAGACATGCTTACGTGTTTGTTTTGCTGCAAGGCGAGGCTCAGTCTCACTCGAGCAATCAAGGCAGCCGTTAACTTGATTGAGATTTGTGTGTACAGCGCTGCTTCTTACTAAACTCTCCAGCTGTCACTTTTTTAGGTTTTCCCATTTCATTTTTTTCTCTGCACCACTTGTTCCTTTTTGTAAAGTTGATTATTCAACTTGACATACAACAGAGGGGCTTCATACTTCACCTTTTGAACAGAGCTTATATTGTCCTTTTTGGCTTTTGGTCCAGACTGAGGAAAATCTCAGAGCGATGCACAACACATACAAAACTATTAACATTTTTTGCGATTCTTCCAAATGTGGTTACATGGTTGGCGTTTCTGTGCAAACTCCACTTTCTGTCAGGAAGTAGCCTTATAATTATTATGTCGTTCTGCATTTTTATTTGAAATGTAATATAGCGCTCACTGGTATCCTGTTTCTGTAGATCTGTTCAGTAACAGTAGCTTTCCCATCAGTGCCCTCTCCTACATTTATTTCTGTCGTCTATGAATGCGTGGCTCCAGTGATAAATGTTTTCGCTCTTATAAATTCAACACCTTCTGGCTCCTCGTCCTCATTCTGTCCACTCCCTGCATGGATGTATGATGGGTGCAACGATGTGGCCCTCCTGCTTCTCTCTCTTCCACCTTCTTCCTTTCCACGCATGATTAGAAGATCCACACCACTCTCATGTCTACACAGTGAAAGCTGACACTGGAGCCAGCAGCCAGTTAGCTTAGCTTAGCATAAAGACTGAAAACAGGGGCATTAAAGCTAGCCTTGGTCTCTCCAGTGTCACAACAAATATGCCCACCAGAACCCCCATATTCATGTAAAAAGGTGCACTATGTAAGAGTTTTAGATGAAAACATAAAAAAAGACAAAAATAGAAGAATGTGAACAGCTTTTAAATTATGGACTGTTAGCTTCCATTTAGCAGCTGTAAATGGATACTACGCTGACAGTTGTTTTTTTTCCATTAACACCCGGCCAATTCTTACATACTGCAACTCTAACACATATTTTATTTGTTTACCCTTTAAAAAATAAGAAGTGGCTAGCCTGTGTCCTCCTACTTCCCATCGTTGTGCTAAGTTAAGCTAAACAGCTTAAGCTGCATACCTCCTTTATGGAAATGACAGTGGTAACAGTCTTCTTATCTAACTTTTCGCAAGTAAGAAAATGAGCATTTTTCCCAAAATGTTGGACTGCATCACTGCACTCGTGTATTCTCACTTCAGCCCTACTGCTTGTTGCCAATTACACAAATGTCACTTTAGTGTGTGACACATTGTCCCTCGACTCTGCATTAATTAGAGAGGCTCAGTATAGGCTGCACTCACAAAAAGCATGGCAGTAAACACGGTTATATTTTCTATCTCTCAAACCCTTAACCAAGCTCAAACGCATATAGAGTACTGGCTACCCACACATTCTTAAACAGTCACAGAAACACGCTCTTTCTTTCTTTCTTTCTTTCCTTTTCCTTCTCACACACACACACACACACACACTTACCATGGCTGAAAGGGTTATTTGTGATGGAGGTGTGAAGGCTCCGGACCGTGAAATTCTGGCACACTGTGTTTACCCTGGCTGGTACTCAGACACTGAGCAGAACACACACACACACACACACACACACACACACACACACACACACACACACACACACACACACACACACACACACACACACACACACACTCCAGAGAAGGACATCCCACAGATTGTAGGCCAAGGCCGCTTGAGGGGCCTCGCTGTGTGCATGGATATATGGGTGTGATTGTCTATACTGCCTTACTGTGTGTGTGTGTGTGTGTTTTTGTGTGTGTGTGTGACACTGTCACTGGTTCTTATCAGGACAAAGCACAACCAGCAGCACAGGGCTGCAGGGGGCATGAGGGTGAGGGGGAGGGTGGAGTGGGCAAGAAGTGGTTGAATAATATCCACGCTTTTCTTTTTTTCCCTTCTTCCTTGTCTCACTCCTCGTGTCTTTATCGGTTTGTGAGATCTGTCTTCACCCCTCATCATCTTCATCATCCTTTTGTTTTTCTCTTCCTTCTCTTCCCACGCAGTCCCTTCACCCAAATCATGTGTTGTCAGTGTTGTTGCCTCCATTCTTGTCCATCTGTCCTTTCCTCTTCTACCATCTTTGTCTCCATACTATTCCTCATCAATCAGTATGAACAACTTCCCTTTTCTAACCGTGTTGCTCTTCTGTTTTGTTGGTCCATTTATTTCCACAGAAGTGCATCATGTAGCTCATTGTTGGACACGAACACACCCACACATCTGTCTTTCCGCCTAATATTAAGATGAGACATGCCTAAGCCATATTTGATGAAATATAAACAATGCTGGGAAGAGGTAACAAATGGGCGGAGGTGGTAGGGAATATCCCCCATGCTGTTCTGCAAAACAATGCAGTCCTTCCAGTTGCTTCATTTATTTCACTGATGACAAACCACAGACGGACGGAGGTGCTGTAATTGAGACCAGATGTAAACAGAGAGAGAGAAGGAAAGAAAAAAAACAAAGACAAGGGCAGGGAGGCAAAGCCGAGAGCCCTGGCGGTAACAAGCAGCAGATTACATCCAGAGTGACGCATTTTATTTTCCAAATGCTCTCCATGGTCGGAGGGAAGGGAGGGAGAGAAATTGAGGGAACACGGAGAGGAAGTGGAGGCGACGGGGTGAAGTAACCACATGCCTTCTTTGCCAGATGGATCTTAGTCGGGCTGTGATCGGCCAGCATTTAACCATTCCTTTGGTTCAGTCGCTCAAATGGCTTCTGACAAGCCTCCAACCCTCATGTTTTTCGTGAACTTTCTCACGAAACTTCTCAGACGCTTGTCCAGGAGTCAATAATCACTTTTCTAACCCGGGGGAAATCAGAGTGGGATTGTATCAGGTGTTTTGGCAAACTCTACTGTACATCCCTCTAATTCGTTAATCGAGAACAATGCGGTGAATTGAGAAAGTTTAAGTGTTTCTTGAGTGCTAATGTAATTCAGCCCCTCAGTCACGTTGTATTTGTGCATGTGTGTGCATGTGCGTTTGTGTGTGTGTGTGTGTGTGTGTGTGTGTGTGTGTGTCATCATACTGTTTGTATCAGGGAGAGTAAAAAGGCAGAAGAGATTTGGTTCGTGTCCCTGGACATCGTCACACACACGCACAGATGTGTTCACAGGCTAGCACACACATGCACAGCCTGTCACATTTGCATGCAGATGTTTCATCTCTTCATCTCTCTGTGGCTATTTTTAGCCTCACTATCCCACTGCTTACATTCCTTTTTCCCCCCCTCTCCTTCAGCTCTTCCTTATGTCTTTTCAGAAGCTTTACCTAAAAAATTCCCTCTCTTTCTCCGAAGCATCCTCTCATCCTGCATCAATCCCTCTCTGACAGAAGGCAGGGAGGGTGGGTCGCCCTGGCTCGGAGACACCATGGAGAGACCAGCCTGTCACAGCCTAAGAAGTGTGCTTAGTAGACAACTACACAAGGACGGCAGAGTTATATTTATGGAGGATGGGTGGAGTCAAGCAAATGCAGCAAAGCATTACATTTATGCAGATTCAGAAGGACATTTTCTCTGACTAATTGGTCAAAAAGCATTAATCCCTGTGTGACATGGAGAAAGTGCGAAGCCTGTAGAGAGTTCAGCTATATTGCTGCTTGGAGATTCTCTCCTTGATGTAATCCTATGTCACCCGGCAAGACCCTCTGATGCAGCTAGCATCAACCCAGCCATGCCAACAGGCTGGCTGCAGCGATGAATGCATGATGAATCAGCAAGCGCTTAATGACGAGCTAATATGAAGTAAAGATTCACGCTCGCACTGAAGTATGATGACATGATAGATACACAGCGATATGCACTCATACACGAGTGTGTTTTAGAGTGTGTGTCTATGTGTCAGTCACAGGTCCCGGCGGTTTAATTATTCAGGCTGTATTAAATCTTCATTTCCGCAGCCCTGATAGTCGGCCCACCTAATGGTGAACACAGATGAATAATGAATATTGCATTTTCACCATCAAGTCTCGTGTGTGTGTGTGTGTGAGAGAGAGAGAGAGAGGGAGAGAGAGATGCAGAGTCACTGAGAGAAAGAGATGACGGCAATTGGAGACAGATGAATAACGCTGCAAAGTGAGCTGGAGGAAAAAAAACAAACTGTATAGTGCGGAGCGGAGAAGGAGAGGGAGTGTGATTGAGAAACGGCTACCGCCTGCTGCGATGGAGAGGCATAGAGAAAGGCAGAGAGGGGGTAGAATAAAGAGCCTGTAGCATGCTGCGTCTTCAAATCTCACAAGACCAGCTAACAGTCTCTGTCATGTTGGGCTCTTCACTGTGCTGTTTCAGTAAAGTGGCCTGCACTGGTTTTTATCCCAGCCTCCATCTAGCTGACACATTCGCACTCCCATGTAGAACCCACCGTAGTCAGTGATCCACTACATACACGCTTTGGAACCATGGAAGTGGAACATCAGTGCCCATGAAGCACTGGTTATCACTGAGTTTTTGTTTTTTCTTGCCTTTAAGACCATAAAATGGGTTTATTTTTCTCCCCACATAAAGGCTTAACGTGATTTTAAAATGCAAAGCATTCCACACAGGTCCAGAAAGAAAAGTAATTTATTCATTCATTTTGTTGTGTATGGCCTATTTGCCTCCTGGTGGCTGAAGGCACTTGTACAGACGACACACTGAAGCTGGTCCTTCACTTTTCTTTTCTCCACCAAGCTGTCTGGACACTGCTATAAATAATATAAGTATAGTATAATATATATGATAAATCTACATCTATGCTGCCATTTATGCCTCATAGCTCTGTTTAGGCACCTCTTGTCAGAAGCAGGTTAGTTACAAACAGCATCTTAAAAAGGCTATTTTCAGATTCTCGAGTGTGAACAAAGCGCAGGGGGTAGATTTTGGATCAGGTCATTTGCTTGTGAACTGGATTAAATGGAACCGCTGTGCTATTCGGTTGTTTGTATTCTTAGCGGCACAAATTAGTGTTTCTGAGCTCGTTCATCTGGTCTCTGTTCTCTTTCTGAACGATGAGTGGGCTGATTGCACACTTTGACATTGCACATTATCAGGAAACCTTTCCACTCTGGATTCCCGATGACCCATTCATCCAGTCCAGTCCAGCAGAGAGTTTATAGTCAAGCAGAATGGCATACTGAAATGTGAGTTTAGGTCTGTTTGTCCACTCCTGTTTGATAAAGAATGTCACAGTTTCAGTTGATCTCAGTTCTGAGAGGCTGTGTGCGGAGGAGAGCCATAGGCAGCAGCAGGCAGGAAAAAGCGTATCTACCTCTGAAATCAAGGTATGTCTTTGAAAAGCTGAAAAGCACAAGGTTTGATCGCTGCTGACATATCTGGGTTAGGATGATAACGGGGTGCCAGGAGTCCCCACCCCCCACCTCCCAGCCCTTCTACCCTATAAAAATCCATAAGTAGAAAAAAAAAAAAAAACATGAACAAAATATAAACACATTTTTTTTTCATTGTTCTATAACATATCCGTGCCGTCTATGTTGAGAGAATAAACTGTGAGGGTTTGTCAGCCTGCTTGTAAATCAAGGATAAGGGATTAGCAGAAGAAATCAACACGTATGTGTGCCTGGGTGGTACATCAAAGAGCAGCAGAGTGTGAGAGCGTATACATGTATAGGAGGGACATATATGTAGGTAGAGTCTGTGAGTCTTTGATAATCCACGCTGAATAAACATTCATGTGACACGATCCCCTGCATCTCGCTTTAATTCAAACTCTGCTTTCTGTTCTCCCTCATTCCTCTGCGCTCACTTTCTTTTCCCATTTCTATCTCTCGTCTTTCCTCTCCTTCCATATCCTCCTCCCTGCATCGCCACACTGTGAGGGAACGCAGGACGTGGGCGGACAATCTCACAGTCCCTTTCAAGGTTCAAAGTCCCTTTTCTCCCTTCGCTTCCCTTGCTCCTGCACTGTTCTACGTGTTGCCGCCTTATTAAGTTGTTCCACTCTCTCCCGCTCGCCCTCTCGCTCACTCTCTCTCTCCCTCCTTCCCCAGGAGTGAGTGTGTGCTTGGTCACAGAACATCTTTCTGGTTTCTGCCTGCTAATGAGGCAGCCTCCACACACACACTTACGCCCTCACTCTCTCTCTCTCTTGTTCTCTCTCTCACACACACACACACACACACACACACTCACACTCACACACACACACACACACACACACACACACACACACAAGTTCATGCTTCCGCGTATGCACCACACTGTGCAACTCGCATGTCCCCTTTAAAAATAGTTGCGTTCTGTTTATCACATGCAGTGTTGTGTGTATAATATCTTGCAAATGTTAACCTACATTTTACATAGACATGCGCCCACACACTCCTTCTAATCTATATTACCAGTGCTTTAATGGGGAGGCTTTTTTGTGGCGCTCGTCTCATCCCTGTGGCTCGTACGAGTCCCGAAGAAAAGCACACACTGAAGCATAAACATGGCTGCTGGCCAGCTGGTACACAGAAGACGATGAAATATGTGTTTTAGCTTTGATATTGTGATGTATGACATGATATTACATGGCGTGTATAAATTAAGGAATGATTTGATTGCAGATTTCCATTAACGGTATTCTTGAAAATGTTAATATGGAACACTGTCCACATCACGTAATAGTGGCATTTTTTTCAAAAACTGATTAATTTAATCAATAAATCGACCAGTCATATGCCTTGTTGAGACTGCTTTTCAGTTAGTAAATACGTCTAAAAATAGTCTTAAAAAAAGTAAATAAATAGAACTATTATAGGGTGAGATACAATTGGTGCTGTAACTGTAAAGTTTGTTTACCATGATAAGACATTTGTGGTGTGACAGCATTAAAAAAAAAAAAAAAAACATTTCCATTTGCCTTTGATTTTTTTATTTATTTTTTTACAATGGATCATCTATTTTGTGGCAGCCCACAAACAACTTGAATGACATCCACCCTACCGACGAGTGGGAACTTTTTGTTGTGTCAATGATGCATTTGAATTTTTATCATATTATTTCAGCACACTCTCTCAATCGGCTGTCATCTCACAGCACACCTTCTGTAAGCTTTAGTTTTTCTTCCTGCCCCTCCTATTCTCTATAGTTTGTATATATTTACACTTCCTATCCATAAGGGTGTACAAATGGCTGGCGAAGGGAGAAAATGTTGATTTCTCTTTGGTTTTGTGCAGAATGTGTTTATTGGGCTGCCACCTGCTCATCGCTCACAGAAAACCAGTTTAAGAGGCTCCTTTCAAACGTATGACGCACCATGTCATGTATGTCTCTCTGGATAAAAGGATTAACCCGATGCCATATATTTTGATATAATATTAATGCATAGTGGGTTGTAACAAGGCATAGATGGGACTCAGTTCAGGGTTGAAGACGTCTCTTTAGTTTCCTACATGAGACCTCTGTCACAAAGCTCGATTGGCGGTAGGGGAGCATTCAACACTCTTCATATACCCCTTTGTCAAACCTCTGTGAGACACACACACACGCACACACACACACACACACACACACACACACACACACACACCGTCCCTCTTGTTTGTACCACTGTGCCCCCCTCGCTCCTCTGTGGCCATCCATGCCATCTCATCTCTCCCCCGGGCTCACCATATCGCTTTACTTCATTATTTAGCGTGTTATTTTTTCTCCTCCCTGATCTATAGTCCCCGACATCACAGAGGCGGCTAATTAATTATGGATGGACTTCAGCAAGGGGGGGTGGGGGGTGGATTGGGGGATATGGTAGGGGGACTTAAAAAAACGACGAGACACTTGCCTCATTACATATGCGCAGTGTTTTTGGAGCTTTATTAATTTATATCTTGTCAGGCTATGCCAAAGCCTTCAGAACTCCTTTGGCTTTTTAAAACATTTTTTTATTTATATAGCGTCCCGCTCATCATCTCCTTACTCGCCATCCATCCCCTCGCTCTCTCTCCACCCTGCCCAATCTACAGAATGTACTGATTTTAATCTCTCACCTTCTACGTATCTGCACACACACACACACACACACACATACACGCCTGCCGACTGTCTCATTATCTGCTCTTTGCGCATGTTAAAAGGTGTTTTGCTCACTTGCGAGCGGAGATTATCTCATCCGCCCGCTGAACACTTGTTTTATTAATTCTTTTCTATGATTTTTTTTTCCCTCCATTTGGTGTGGAACGAGGTGGTGTGGTGCACATCAGAGCGCATCGAGAATGAAGGAAGGAATATTTTTGAACAGGCTTGACCTAGAACGACAGCTGCTCTCCTCTGAGAAAGCTCACGGCGACGTTCAATCAAAAGTGGCATCTGCGTCTAGGCAGTAAGATATCAACAAATATACGTCAAATATTGCGTGATTACTATTGTTAGGAGTGATGCTTTTGGTGTGCGAGGTATGGTAGTATAATCAGAGTAAAGCTGTTTCCTTTTATTGTATATGCAGGAAATCTTCAGTAATGTAATATATACATCTTAAAGCTCTACATAATTATACATGCCTTTACTGTTGACAAATGGGAAAAGTGGCGGTAGCCTTAGGCAGCGAAGCTAACAGCAGCCGTTTAGAGAAAACCATCACTGAGAGGTAAGGAAAGCCCTCTGGCTACCTGGCTTTGAACAGAAGTTGAAGACTTGGATGTCCGCCATCATAAAACACACTTTGTATCATAAACACTTATTCACATACTCAAAAACACAGGTGCAAATACACACTTTTACACCCTGATCCAAGTATGTTGTGAGAGCTTACTTATTGTCAGCCGCATGCTCGGAAACAAATTCAAATTTGGCAAAGGCAGTTTTCTGCATCTGTCGGTGTTAAAACCGCTCAAGAAGATGTTAGAATGCAAAGACGATGATCAAAATCTCAAAATAGAACAGATGTTTTTGTGCCGTGTTCTGGTGTAAAGAAACCATCTGTGGCGTGCATTCCTTCACGCGTCATCTCCACTTCACACACATGTAACTTTTACTATAAATGGCTGTTACAGTAGAAGCAACATAAAGTGAACCTTGTAATGAAACGAGCTGCTGCAAAAAGAGGTCTAGCTCTGGTGCTTTTGTGTGTTTGATAAATGCTGAAATGGCCATTCAGCCGCCTGTGGAATCGCTGGCAGACATTTAACTGAATCAGCTCACCTCCCTGAGGCATGTACTGCACACACCCTATACCACCGACTCTCCTAACCACACACACATATGCACACTCCTCTCTCTTCCTCCCCTGTTGGTCCTCTTGAATTCAACCGGATGGAGTGTCACATCTGGCTCAGGAAAACCACAGCATCCGTCTTTCGCAGATGAAATGAAAGCTGAGAAGTCAGGAAAAAGAGGAGGAAAAAAGGGAAAAAAAGATCTTTTCCAGCTTCAAACGAATCCCCCCGGTGAAATATTGTTTCGGTGTACTCTGCACTTCGCAGCCCTAATGCCGGCTTTGAACTGTTCTGGCACCTGTCACAAATACTGATGAAATAGTTTCTCTCAACAGAGCACTTTTCCCTTTATCCTTCCTGCTTTTCCCTCAATATCCTAATTTTTCCCCTCTCCTACCTCCATCTCTTTCCCAGAAATCCTCTCCATTCTGTCTGGGTTGCAGTGTGATCTGGTTTTTGAGAAACTAGGAGCATCGTGCAGCATTATTCTGGACTTGTGCAACATTCCATTCACTCAGTGTTGGCTTACATTCCCATAATAGTCAGACTTTAAAGTATTTGACGTAAAATGCTAGAATCCTGAGATAACATATATCACCAGGCCACCTAACATTTAAAATATTTTCTCTTGCACATTTCCTGAAGATCTTGAACAATCATGAGACAACACTGTTTAACTTTTTTTTTTTTTTTTTTACTGCAAAAAAAGCTTGATGTAACAATACAAAGGACTGACTGAAGGAAAGGGATACTTAAAGGAAAGATGACTGCCAGAGAAAACGTCGAGCAGACAGCTGAGCTGACACAAAGTCGATAGCGGGATGAATAAAACATTGGTTAGCTGCAGCCTGCGCTAGAGGCTATGCTAACTTCTGACACACCGGTGTCTACAAGTTAGCTTTAGCAGCGGGAGGCTTCTCTTTTTTCTGACTCTCGTGGCACCGCGGACAATGGAAGCCCACAGCTTTTGACACAAGCGTCCTGTTTTTTTCTGCGGAGACAGGACTTCAAAAGCCACAAGTGCAAAGCAATCTCTACTTTCTTCTTCTTCTTCTTCTTCTCTCTCTCTCTCTCTGCAACTCCGGCCCCCTCCATCAATTTTCAAGCATTGTCTGAGGCCCCAGGCAGTTAATTAAGTAGGATGTTGTCGGGGGGCTTGGATGCGTGGTGTGGAGGAAGCTCTGACTGTTGGCTGGATGTAGGGAAAGAGACAGAGAAGGTGTATTCATCCCTTGGTTATTCGGTTTCCCTGTTTCTTGTCTTTTCTTTCTACCCTTTTTTGAGTCTTTCCATTTCTTTCCTTTCTTCATCAACAGCTATCTGACTTCCTTGTTTCACTTTGCTCTTTTCTCAGTTAAACTCTCCTCTGCTTCCCTGTCTACTCTTCCTTCACTACCTCTCTCTCTCTCCACTCCTCTCATTTCCTCCATCTCTCTTCAACCATCCTTCACGTCCCCCTCCTTCTTCATCCTCTTCCTTCCTCCACCATTCCCTACCTCGATCCCCGACTCGGAGCCATCCATTTTGCCTCCCCCCGCCATTCCTCCCTGTTGATTATACATCAGGTCTTGTGCAGCCAGCTTCTTCCTCCTATAGTATTCCCCCCTCTCATTATGTGTTATGCATGTGTTTGTGTGTGATCAGACACACAAGGCCAGGGCTAAGCAGCCTAATGAACAAACTCAGGCATTGTGTTCAGGCCCCAGGGACACGCTGTAGCTTCTAATGTACAACAGCTCAGAGGAGGAAATTCACTGACAGGGAGCCAGCTATCTGCTTAAAGGCAACGCGACTACAAGAAGTGAAGTAGAGGGCATGTGTAGTGCCTTGTGTGTGCAGCGAATGTCTTACAAGCGTCTGGTCAGTGTTTTCCCATCCGAAGCTGTTCTGATTTGTGAACATGTCGTCCTAATCTGCAGCTTTGACTGGCCGGGGACGTCACTGTCAACTTTGGGCTCTTTTACACCCTTGTTACATAACCATTTTTTTCCATTAACGTATGATTATGCATTAAAAAAGTCCTTCACTTCCTTAAAAAATGTATCTGCTAGTTTGAGGTTATTTTTAGTCTTTTTCTACAAGGAGTCAATGCACCTAAACAGCTCGATGGAAACAAAGCTTTAGTAGAGTTGAACAGATATTGGACTAGATGACGGATGATTTATTTGGAATCTTGAAGTTTTGAATGTGATTGTGTAAACCCAGCTGAAATATCTAGGTTTTTTTTTTTTTTCTTTTGTCTTAGGAGTATGATTTATCTGAATATTTGACTTGAGTCCAAAGTTTTAAGATGCACGCCCTGTTTTCCTCATGTCTCTTATTATGTGTTATAGTGGCTCCAGGTTGTAAAATACGTGATTTGTCAACAGTGATCTGATTTGTTACCCTTTCTGGCTCCATAAAAGACAGCACAGGATGGGTTAGTTTCACCCAAGCTTTAACTCAAGTTGTGTAATATCTGTCACCCACCCCCGCTCTTTTTCCTTCTCCGTCTCTCATTCTCGATGTTGGTTGTGTTTTGCATCGCTGCCAAATCATGGCATGAATGCTGTAATGACTTCATTTCTTCCAGCGCATGCACACATGCATATCTAGGAAACATTACATACCGAGCCGACTGTCCTGTCTTATTCTGCCTCAGTGAAGTGGACACATGAGAGCAAAGGCGCATGTTAATCCAAGTGCACATTAAGAAACGTATTTGTCCAAGGAGCCCCTCAAGGGGTGTGTACTCCATTGGTATGAGCCAGTGGATGACGCTGCTTCCAAATAATCTTAACAAGATTCTGTCAGCTCTGGCCAATATCGTTGATGAATGCACAAACACATACAGGCAAACATAAAGTTCACAAGCTCATTACTACATTCACTGCACACATGGACATAATACACTGGAGTCTAACGTTGTACAATAATAATGCAGCTCTGTTGTGATGTGAATTCTTTCATGGGGTAGATAATCTTTTGCAAAGTTCGTATGAAAGGCCCTCTGGCTTAAGTGTTGTCGTGCAGCATTTCTATCTGGTGCAAGGCCAGCAGGAGTGTTGCACAAGCCTTTAACACATGTGAGCAGCGCAGCACAGCTCTTTAGGCTGAATGTGTTGTGTCAAAATCTGGCGTGAAGTCGAATATGTAACCCACGGCTTGTTCGCTTTTTAAAATGAGTGGTATATTTCATCACTCCTTCTCTTATCTTCTTGCTATTGTGCTTTGTTTGCTTGCTCTTCTGACTGCATTGAACAACCTCACTCTCTTTCTCCTGTAACGTCAAATAAGTATCTCCTTTTTTCAATGTGTCTGCAGGACTGCCCTCAGATCCTTCCCTCAACCCAGATCTACATCCCTGTCGGGGTGACCAAGCCAATCACCTTAGCTGCCAAAAACCTGCCCCAGCCCCAGTCAGGACAGAGGAACTATGAGTGCGTGTTCCACATCCAGGGGGAGACCCACAACGTGCCCGCCCTGCGCTTCAACAGCACCTCCATCCAGTGCCAGAAAACAGCGGTGAGTAAGAAGGAACTGAATGTGGGGGTAATCTGGTTGTGTGAGTGGATACCCATTAAGTGTTGTTAAAGGAAACAAAAGAGAGATTATTTAGCCTCTGTTTTATGTATCAATAGTATTCAGGTTGAACGATGCTAACATGAATGCCATTTTTCTTGGGCACAGAGAAAATAATAAGCGTTTGGTGAGAATTGTAGTTTTGTATAAGACCTAAACCACTGACTGCTGTGCAGCCTGGAGTGTGAATGATACTATGAATGTTGTATGCTAAAAGCATAGTCATTCAGCCGTATTACTCATGCCGGAATCAATGCAACTTGGTAACTAAATCATGATCCTAGTAAGGACATTGACTGGGGAAGACTTTAAATAATGGCCTCCAACAACTAATGGCCACTTTGGACGCTAACATGCTCATTGTCCTGATAGATCACCATGCACCACTGGTACTCTGGCTCGGTCACAAGCTAGATAAATGATCCACGACTGATCTTCCCACATTGAGCTGATAGTGAGCAAATAGACATTGATGTCAAGAATTCACAAAGACATTATTTGAATTAAGACACACTTACATGGTCAGCCATCATAGTTTTGTTCTGTTCTTCTTTGAGTTTTGAATGTATTTATGGCTTGTAGGTTTGAGTGGTATGTGCTGGATTAAAGTGTTTTCAAGGATGTTTTATTTTTTGCAGAAGTTTTCTAATAAGAAATTGTGTGTACGTGTGTGTTTAGGGGATTTGCAGGTAGGCGTAGGAGATTGTGCATGTGGGTCCATGCCTGTTCTGTGTGTTGAAGTATGGTTGTGTGTGTTTGTGTGTGTGTTTGCGAGGCTTTCAAACTAGCGTGACAGATAAGAGGTAGCCAGCGTTGCGCTTCACTGAGGCTGAAAATGTGAAGAGGAAGTCTGTCTCTGAACCTAGTTGGGAGCGGATTGATCATGTTTACACCTCGACTCTATACCTCTCTCTCCCTCTCTGTCTTCCTTCCTCTGTCTGGCTGTAGAGCTCATCTTTCTCTCTGCCCCCCTCCCTCCCTTTGTCTGTCATACTTTCTTCTTGGAGCCATTCCCTACTGCATCATCCTTGTCTCTTCAAGCTCACTTCTTCTGACTGCCTGTCCCTGCCTACTCCTGTCGTAACATATATGGAGTAATGCACAAACCTGAGTGGAGATGAGAGCTGGTGCCGCTAATTTAGTTTTAGTTTTCAACCGATTAATAAAAAGCAGAAATATCCAAAAGTTGTCATGTCTGGCTAATAAACCATAGCACCTTAAAGAACTGAACCACCTTTCTATACAAACACACATACAACACACTAGCAGCAGTCTCTGTTTAGTCGTATAGCTCGCTGTGACAGCCACCGCAGCATTTGATTCTGTCTGTATTGACGAGTAGTCTTCAGGTGCTGGCACACGCGGGCAAGTTGTTTGTGAAGGCAGGGCTAATTAGCTAGCGATAGGCTTGTCTCTCCACAGAGATGTCTGTTTATTGACTGCTTATTGTAGCTGCAAGGCCAGTGCTAATCAGCAGCAAAGCCTTAGCCCCAGCCGAAAGCTGAATTTCTCCATTTGATGTCCACACAGCAGACATGCTAGCAGCAATTAGCCCTGGGCTGTCAGCGCTTAGCCCTTGTTAGCAATTAGCCGCACCAACTTGACTGCACGGTCAGATATCGATGCAGCGCGAGCATCAAGTCTACAAGTGAGATTCAGCGGATGAAAAAGATGCCAGCTGCATGAACTTGCCATAAAGGCATAATTCATCCGGGCCTGAGCTTATGAGTGTAATTATGTGTCATGAATTATTAGGATGAGAGTCTTATTATAGCTGTGGAGCAGTATTTCAAAAGAACGGGGGTCTTAAATATTAGTTTATCCCTTTATGGACCTCCATATCTCTTCTTTTCATGCACACCCATCCATGTTTGTTCCTACTTTGACAGTGTTCAGCACCAACTTAATGAATCATGTATGACTCTGCAGTAGAAATAGACTTCATCGGTTATGCTGCATACGCACCGCTGCCTCGGCTTGTAGGCACACACAGCTATGGGGATAGGGGTTAATCAGTGTCTGTGCGAGTGTATACATGTGCATCCTCCAATACGCCTTAGGCTATGGATCCCAGGATAGCTGTGTGTTTGGGTGTGCAGGTTTATTTTAGCACTGCAAGAGGACTGCTGGAGGTGGGCCTTGCTAATCAATGGGATAAACACTGGGGTGCTAATCCACAGTTTAGCCTTGTGTTGGAGATACACATAAGTGTTTACTGACAGACACTCACTCACTCACTTGTTGTAGGCACGACAAGGACAAGGGCAGAGATGAGAGAGCTGCGGTGAGAATTTCCTATAAAGTGATAAAGAGGAGGGAGAGGAGAAAACGCCTCGAGGTGGAAAGGACAGAGGATAGGATAGATGTCGAAGAGTAGAGGAAAGAAAGGTGAGAAAAACAACAGGAAGGAAGGTAATACTAGATAGCAGGGGCAAAGCGACAAAATGGAGATGAGAGCAGGCAAATTTGAGCCTAGTAGACAATTTCAAGTGAGATGAATGGAGGAAAGTGAGAGCGATACTAAAGAAAACAGAGAGGAAGGGAAACCGACATGAGAGGGTGTGAGGGAGAAAATCAGCTCAAAAGTCTCTCCTGAGGCCATTCTCATCTCTTTTATAAAATATCATGACGCTGTCCAACAGAAGAAAGCTAACCACAGGATATTCTGGATATCCACCGTTGGATCATGTTTAAACTCTAGTTTCCTTTACTTTACTCCTTTTACAGTCATCATAATGACTCAATAATCGTCCATAGTATCCCCTAACAGGAGGCTGTCAATAACCTACTGTATATGTGACACACATGATATATGATAGCGTAACATCAGCTCCATACTATAACCGCGTTGGGTATTGACTATCCATATCTGCTTATGGGGGAAAAAATATCGGTGCTATGGTATTTCTGTATGAGGTTACTGTACATACCAAGTGATCCCAAAGGGGGGATGAACAGGCGGATCGCAAGACATGAGAAAGGATTGCAGTATTTCTTGCAAGCAGGGACATGAAACAAGTGGGACACACAATATTCAAGCCTTTTGAAGAATCATACATTCAGGGTAAGGATTTTAAACCTGCTCAAAGCCCTCAGTTTTTGCTGCGTCAAACCTTTAAAAAGGCTTTTATTCTGAAAAATATGGTTTGTCACACACTTTGCCTTTCTCACTTTTGAAGTTGGGGACTGAGCCAAACCTAATTCAACACTTTTGGAACCTGTGAAAGTTGATGAAATGGCAGATTGTCCAAGGTCCTATAGCAAGTTAATTGGACAAAAACGCTGATCATTTTGTAAGAAAAATAAAAAAAAAACCTCCTCTCCATATTTCTTAGTGCCAAACAAGCCCACATTACCACTGACACATACTCAGCCATCCGCCAGGCCTTATGGTAGCAGTTAACTCCGGTCAGCAGCAACCAAAACAACAAGCTGGTGTCTGCACCGGCTCCTTCCGGTTCTCTGACCTGGCCCAGGCAGCTTCCTGCCGCGTGTGGCCCAATCAGAGGCTGAGGTGAGGCCACAAGGGCCAATAAGATGCTGAGCTGTGGGCTGGGAAGTTGTGCTCAGAGCGCCAGAGGGGTCATGGGAGCGAATAAACACATGTACACACAATGCTTGCACACACAAATGACCATGCTCTGGGGGTCAGCGAAGCTGATGGAGCACAGCTGGGCGTTGCTTGAAGGCCGAGGTTGAGGGAGGAGAATTGAACTGGGACTTTTTTTACCTTCTGTCTGCTTTTATCTGCTCTCGTTCTTAGCTTTTTGCCCATTTGTATTTCTGTGTCTCCATTTTCCTCCCCTCTCTCTCCCTCTTTATCCTACTTTCTTGTTACTCCCTGGAGGGCAGGAATGAGAGGACAGATAATATCAGCGCAGGCCTTACACCATTACCTTCCGTCTGATAAACCGCTCGGCCACTCCATCACCGTCTTTCTCTCACTCCTTCACCAGTGAGGGAGGGGAAAAAAGTAGACAGGGGGGCAGGAGGAGAAAATCTTGTTTGGGACTGGGTGTGTGTCTGTGTGTTATTCTTCAGTGTGTGGAGAGAGCAGCTGTTTGTTAAGGGAAAAATAGGAAGTATCAGGGGTCCTGATGGCATCCAATTAAGGCAGATAAAATGATGATGAATTGCAGTCGGGCAGCAGAGACGGACGCTCCTGTGAGTGCCTGCGTGCGTTTGTGTGTGGGTGTGTGTAGCTCACACATACAAACACACACACACACACGAACAAACAGGAAGACAGCAGAAGGAGAAAGCAGGGAAAGCAGCCATACAGATGCGCGGAAAGAAAAGGGAGAAATGGAGCAGGGTAGAGAAAGAAGAAAGGAATTCTGGAAGTGGAGATAAAAGGAAGAAGCTACAAGAGAGATGAGAGGAAGAG
The DNA here is from genome assembly GCF_900880675.1 of Sparus aurata. Lineage (NCBI taxonomy): Eukaryota > Metazoa > Chordata > Actinopteri > Spariformes > Sparidae > Sparus > Sparus aurata. The sequence continues at coordinate 25,941,014 of NC_044192.1, forward strand.
GAGGGAGAAGGGGGAGGGTGTGGACAGAGAGTGGAGGAGAAAGAGGACAAATAATCTGCTCCCTTTTCCAATGGGAAATGAGAGAAGGATGGTAGACAAGAAAGATAGATAGATGGATGAATGGATGGCTGGATAGATGGAGCAAGTAGAGGTCTAGAGAGGAGGCCAAATGTGTCTGTAGGGAGAGCGGTGAACACAAACCACACTGGTCTAATAGTGTCACATACCCTTACTGTGTGTGAGTGTGAGTGAGTTAGTGTGAGACATGAAGCACAGTGCTGCTAATGCAAACTTGAGTCTTCTCTGACTTTGTGAAGACTTTCTAGAGTTTATGGGATTCATGAAAAGATGTCACTGACTGTAAGACCAAAAACTTGGAAATTATGTGGACACAAATTCTTTCATTTGAAATAAATCATTACACATGAAACTGCACACACACACACACACACACGCACGCGCGCGCACACACACACACACACACACACACACAGTGCTAAAGGTGGCAGAGACAGGGCTAATGAGGGCCTGGCGCTGGTCGGTGGAGGGTAGGCGCAGCGGAGCATGGTACAGCCTGGTCTGGCATGGCCTGGCACAGCTTAATGAGATATAAACACTAGAGCTGCCACTGCAGTCAGCCACAGCACACACTGACACTGTTTTAATTGGCTTACAGACGCTGTGTGTGTGTGTGTGTGTGTGTGTGTGTGTGTGTGTGTGTGTGTGTGTGTGTGTGTGTGTGTGTGTCTGTGTGTGTGTGTGTGTGTGTGTGTGTGTGTGCGTGCGGGTGGATTGAAAGTGCATGGGAAACTCTCTGGAACTTATTTTGAGGAAATTGCAAATTGAAGACCCTTCGTTGTCATTACTTTGTTGTTTTGTATGTGAAGTAGTTGACATGTGTTGTCATGGAGATTGCGAAAATTCAATGAGGTTTCGTGAGAGCTCACATAGGTATCCACATTTTTTTGGTGTGTTCATGTTTACACTGAGCACTCATCGTTTCCATCACCTTCTGAGGCAGCTCAAAGTGAAGGCACCTCCCTGTACTCACGTGTCCTCCCTCTCCTCTAGTCATATACCTGTCTCCATTGCCTTCTCCTTCCTCTTCATCTCCATCCAGTCATTGGCTCGCTGCCTCTCCTCCTCTCTTTGACAGGTGAAGAGCAGAGCTCCCATGCTCCCATCCTGGATAAATAAGAATTAATTGCGGCTCAGCTATCAGCATATGCCAGCTTCTCCACCCCATCCTCCACTTCACTGTCATCATCTATTTCTCATTTCTGTCTCTCTCCTTGTATCTGTGCGATCTGTAACCTTTACTCTAAATCTTCCTTCCCTCATAAGGGTGCTCCACCCTTCAATGTGTTCGGTTCTGTGCATTGGATTGATGGGCAAAAGAAGCAGCAAAAGGGATTGTTGGAGCAAGATGCTCCTGCTGTGATGAGAAGAGAGGAGTGGATGGAGGGCAGTTAAACCAGAGGGAAGACCTCCATGTCTCTCTGTCTGACAGCATACAGTAGCCTGAGTCATAGCCAAACTGTGTGCATGATAGTCTGTACTCTTTTCACCTGAACTAATGATTAATAACAGTGACTGAGCCAAACTGTCAATATCACTTTACATATAAAAATCTGTAAGGGCCTTTACACTTAATGTGGTGTTGGAACGAATGAGAACGTTTTATTCCAATATTTACTGCTCCAAACAAACTCATTTGTACAGAATGAACACATCAGTGTTCACAGCTGCTTCATAACAGCAAATTCAAGTATCAGGGGTCAAAAAGATCTTGCAAGCAGCCATTAGGCGAAGAGTTAATTTGGAAACCCTTTGTGTAAGGATTTGGACTTGACAGGAACTAATCAGGGAGTGTATCTAACACTAGTGTTGGGTCCTCTAGCAAACAGCATGTGTCACACCTGTCAGTAGTGGCAGAATCACCAAAAGACTGGGTTAAAGGCCAGGGTTAGAATAATTCTGTCAATACTTAGTTTGTATCACAATCAGTAACAGTCTGTTAGGTTCTCTTCTTCTTTGCGTGTGCGCTATGTGGCACAAGTGTTGGTGACTTGCAGTGACTGTCATGTGACAGAGTGGTGGAGTGTGTGGAGAGATATAAAGTCGAGCTGCAACAATCTAAACCCTTTATGTCATTTTTCAAGCAAAATGTTAAACATTGACTGTTTCCAGCATCTTAAACGTAAAAATGTGTCTGGCCACTAGAAAGAATGGCATGAGTTGACTGAGGGGGGGAAATTGCAAGAATATTGAAATTATGGCTGTTTCTGCAAATGAACAAAAGTCAGCCTTTTGTCCAGGGAGAAGTCTACTAAGCTTACACTAGCTTAATGCGTAGGCTGGAAAATAAGAAACACTGGCTATGGCAGCATTATTTTCCCCTCAAGCCAGCACTTTTCCCCCCTCCCCTCGCTCTCTTTTTCTTTCCATCAATGAAGAAAGTATGTGTATGCGTATGTGTATGCACACACACGTACGTGTGTGTGTGTGTGTGTGTGTGTGTGTGTGAGAGAGATAAGCTGGGTAACTGGGTCCGGCCATGCCCTCCAATCCTGTTAGCGTTAGCGATTAGCACTGGCTAACAGGCGCCTATTATGAGGGGGGCCTGATTCCACGCCGCCTGACCCCCCACATACAGTGTGTACACACACATACACACACTAAGCTATAGGAAGGATTACCACTTGATCCTTGATTAGGAAGCCATATCTGCCTGGAAGTTGTGTGTGTATGTGTATGTTGAGAACTGTATGTTGTTGTGTATACTTCTATACGTTGACTTTCGCCTTATCTCGACTGGTAAACCATATTTCCTATGGACCAGCATTCAGTGTGTGTCCTCTACTTTTCTTCAGCACTGTCCCAATGTGACTTCTGTTGACAGTGCATCATATATTTTCAATCTAGATTGAAAGATGTGTCAGGTCATATTTTTTGATAACTGTCGTCATCACCTTGAGAAAGCTATGGAGAGAGAAGGAGGGTAACTGCTCTTTCCAAGGTACGGGCCTGCCCAGGGCTAGTTTGATGTTTTTAGGCATCCAGCTTGCACACACCTTCAAAATGACTAATTATCAGGCTATGACCCTCACAGAAGGGACCTGTTGTTACTTCATAGCTGCCTTCCTTCACCCCTCCTTCTATATCAATCTATCTTTGCTTCTCCTCGTTCAGTGACAGAGGTCTAGCTGGTGATGCTGGAGTGTTTGCATTGGCACTTTTCTGCTCAGAGAATCTTGGGGGGCCAGAGTCTCCATAGTTTTTCTGTTCATCAGTTGTCAGATTTTTAAACCTCTGTCTCAGTTTTACATGGTTTATTTGATATCAATCAATTTCTCTGCCTATAGAGTGCTGCAAGAATGAGTAATAAAACCTGAAATGAGTTCGATTTTTTTGCACTGTCTGTACCCTCATCTCAAAGATTTTTTTTTGTAAAACAATACCTGAATTAAGGTCTGTGGTTAACACCAGGTCAAGAGACATAGAATATAATAACACACTTTTGAATTTTGTAACTTGTGTGTGTCTTAAGAAAGAGAGGCAGTTGCTTAGAAGTAGCTTAATGGGACACAGCTGTAGTCGACTCTGACCTGCTGCCCTTTACTGGGTGTCATCATCTGTCTCTGTTACTTTTCATGTCACCTCTTCAGCTGTCTTGTCAAGTAAAGGCACAATAATTCCCTCAAAAATGCCTTTGTATATTGATCAACTTGAAAGGTGTGAATAGTGATGTAATACGATGCTTTGTGGTGGCGACGTTGAAGTTATGTGACTGTGGTGTGTTTTGTTTAAAGCTTAACATTAGCTGTCTACTTCTGATGATTGCATTTAAACTAAAAGAATCGTATAAATGTTCTCCGTCTGTGAGGATAATCCTGCTGAACAATATGTGTAAGTATCACAAACCTTTTGGGAGTGATCCAAAATTCGATGGAAAAATCCATTTGGCTTGTTGTCAAGGGAACCAGGGCGATGGTAACTTCCGGGTCTGTTTATGAAAAAGTGTCATCTCTGCAGCACTCCATTGAATCCTAATATTAGTTAACTTAGTAGAGTGTCAAACCTAGTTTTGCCTTTCCACTTTCCTTTAGCATCTTCTCATGTCAGAGGATGTAGACCAAATTATTCTCCCATCACTCTCTCATTCTAAACTATATCAGGTTTTGGGAATAAATCATAGAATACACAACACAGTTATTTTGTTTCACTATTTACATTTCTCTCTCCACTTCACACATGCAAATCCTGACCTTTTGAGGGTATCCCACATCATGTTTGCATTTTCATATTAAAATCTGCTGTGCAGTGAATAAACCATGTGCAAGGTGCATGTGTGTATTCCCTGAACTGTGTATGGTGCAACAATGCTGGTTCGGTATGAAAATTTAATAAGCTCTTGGTGCAATGAGAGGAGATGAGCTTTGGATCATAACCTAACCTTTTCCTATGCCCCCCCCCCCCACCCTCTGCTGCCCATTAAACACACATACACGCACATACACACTTCTCCCTTACTAAATATTCATGTTTGTTGTTGAGTGAAGGTACATGCGCGAGCAGATCCTAGTATTCCCTCCCTGAACATACATGCTCCCTTTGCGTATGGATGTGCAAACACAGACACCTGTAACATGGATTAGAAAAGGAGGGAGGGCAGGCGGTGTTATTGTTCTAGCTGTAAGCACCTCCACTGTGTGTATGTGGATACTTTTAAGGGAGAAGACTTGTCGGCGTGTAAAGCAGGGTTAAGAGGTCCACACACATCTATCATCTATTTCTCTATCAGCAGAATTGGCCCCTCTCAGGTGATCCAGACGGAGATCAGGCCACGGTCTGATTGGCCGGTCAGCAAAGAAGCAGGGATGGAAGTGGAAGGCTTGACCCCCGTGTCCTTTACTGTAGTCTGGAGGGTATATAACAGCAGCAAGAAATGACATGACACTTAATGACACTGATAGAGAAAAATGGATACAATATCCACTTCACAGCTGATTTGGCAGTGAATTACATGAAGAGAATTGTCCTTAAGATCCTGTTGTTTGAAGTTACATGATTCTGAAATGATGGTTACTCTGTGTTGACCTCCATCTAATACTGGGAGCTGAAAATAAGACGCTGGAGACAGAATTGTGGGTTGTAGTGAAACAACCACCCCATTCAATACTGTACATACCTCATGTTAAGAAAGGCAAGCTCAAGAACGGCCTCCCTTTTATCCAAATAGTCAGAAACCCTAATAATATTTCAGTATGCTGTCTGGTGAGATGCCACCTGAGGAATGTGAGTCCTGTACTCACCAGCTTCTAGGCAAGGCAGGGTGAGTTTATTTATATAGCACCATTGAGTCAATTTAAAGTGCTTTACAGAAAGACAGAAGTGCATTAAAGCCAAGTCATTAAGAAAAATGTAAAACTGCCTTTAAAAGACCTTAACAAAAGCAGAATAAATGGTAACAGGTTTAAAAATAATGCATTTAAAAGATGATAAAAACAAGAAAATAAAGAGATTCAAATTGAAAGAAGTTATGCATTTAGTTATGTATATTAGCTGACAGTTTTAGCAGGCCTCAGGTAGTCTGTAAAAATATCTGGGTCTCGGTTAGCTTGTGTGGCCTCCTGCGCTAGGAGAGCTTTATATTTGTGCTGCAATAAAAGAAAAATTGAATCGGAATTTAAAAATACTCGTCTCAATTTCCCAGAGCCAAAAGTGACACTCACATTGACTTAGGTTTGCTCTTTTTGTTGAACCAACAGTCAAAAACCCAAAAGAATCATAAATAACAAGCCTTCCCTCTTAACAAGCACTTGTCACTAGTTTATATAAAATATCCCTTGACTTGGCTTTATTTCTGCTGTTGCTGTTGCTGACAAGTGTATGAAAATGTGATACTGGTTTTCTAGTCTTCAAGTGACAAAGCAGAGTTGTTGTGTATTTATGGGCAAGAGCAGTTGCTAAGTATAAAGCTGCCCTTAGTTGGATAACACCCCTCTTTCTCTTCCTCACCATCTTCATCCCACTTGTTTCTCTGGCCTCTCAGTCTCCGTTTCATCTTGTCTGTTTCCTCTCCCCTCGCTGTCTCTCTTGCTCTCTCTACATCCACATGTTCTCAGTGCACTGTCCCCGAGCATCTCCTTTTCTTCTGTTCGCTTTCTTCTCTCTCTTTGTCTTGCATTCACGCACGCACTCGAGCACACTCATATGTTCTCTCCATTTCTATCCTGGCGGAGAGGTGCTCTTGTTCCCAGGCAGACTGGGTGGTCTCTTGGGGGGTTGGAGGAAGGAGGAAGGGAAAGATGGAAGGAGTTCATACGGTCGGACCTCAGTGGAGAGAAATAATAGCTGACATCCAAGCCATGTGTTGTCGCGTGGAGCGTCTTATCTTCCTGTGTTTTCATGTGTTTGTATTTATCATTTTCTATTTCCCGTATAGACTGTGCAATCAGTCTTTGATGCGTTCGCTGGCATCTGTCTCTTGGAAACTGTCCCGTGTGCAGAATGCATATTTATAGTGCAGTGTGCACATGTGTTTCTCTGGACATGTTTGGTATATGCGATAAAGGGATCTGCTCCATATTTCCTTGTTTGACTGTGGGTGTTCCGGGGGAAGGAGGCAGGGGAGAGTAAGTCGGACTGAGATTGATGGGGGAGGAGGTTTGTAAAGAGGTAGAGGGAAGGAATAATGAGAAGGAGAGAGAGGGAGAGAGAAAGAAGAAAAGGAGGGGGTGAAGAGGAGGATTGCGTGAGTGGGTGAGGCAGAGGAATGTGTGAAAAGACCAAGGCAGACATGTCAGGGAACAAATTGAAAATGCCAATTTCACTTTAGCCCCCACCAGCTCAGGCGCTTACAGGCCAACCCCGGCCTCTTATTCCATGTGTAAATGAATGGTGTCCACAGAATAACACACAATCACCTCTCTCTATCCATCTCGCCCCTCGCTTTTTCTCCTTCGCCCTCGCTGCCGTATCATCCTCTCCCTCCACCTCTTCTCCCTGTCCACTTTCTCATCCTTCTTTTCCTCATCTTTTCATTGGTTTGTTCTCTGCACTCAACTCGCTGCACCTCTGTGTTTCTGACCCCATCAGCCATTACAAATATTTCCAGCCTTTTGACCATCACTTGTCACTTGTTCCTGTCTGCACTTTCTTTGCACTCTGTCCAGTATTATTGCCACTTTCCAGATTTTCTCACCACCCCCGACCTTACCTTCCTTTCTCTGCCCACTGCAGTAACTTTAGTATAGTACGCACATTTGTTTTGTCATACCACCTCTTCCTTGCCTAGTGTTCAACTCACCTATGGTCTAGATAGTCATGAAGGTCTTGGGCTGCAGCTAATGATAACTTTTATTATCGATTAATATGGCCGGGCATTTCTTTACCAATGATTTTTTTGTTGAAAATCTCAAAAATAGTGAAAAAAATCTGAAGATTGTTCTGCCTTGAACATGCTTCCAGGAATTGAACAGGAATCCAGAAATCCAAAACCTGATGGTATTTCTCTTTACTACCGTACAGTCTATGTCAAAGAGAAGCAGCAAAACATGAGAACTGTTCACTATTTTTAAAATGCTAAGTCCGGAAAGGTTTATGTAGTAACAAGCGTAAAAGTTTCTTGTTGAGTACGCTGCAGATCAGCTCCTAGGTGCAGTTACTCGGGGGTAAAACTTTCCTCTTATATAATACCGCATGGCTACTAAATAAATCAGAGCTCTAAAATGTGCCTAAAAACACTTAAAAAAAAAAAAAAGAATTTCCCCTTAAAATAAACTCCAAGAGCAAAGCAGTAGTTCCTCTGGGCTACACTGAGACATCTTCCTTTATTTGAATATCAGCATCTCAGCCTTCGGGGCCTCACTGAATATAAATCATCCAATCACAAAAAGTGAAAAATGAATTAATCAGCCATTCACACATCGTGACATTGCTGTGTCCTCTCATTTTCTTATCTTCTCCATGCACATTTCTTGCGTCTCAAATACGTTCAAATTCACTATTATTACAGATGTCAAGATAAATCTCACAGTATCACACTGGAGTGGCTGATATCACATAGTGGTGAAGTTGTCGCTAGATTCAATCTGTTAGGGCCCCATCGCCTCGGGCTTGGGCCTTTCACATTGGATTTTATCACCACTCCACGAGAGGAGAATAGTCCTGCAATCTCTCCCCCCAAGGCCATTGAAGATAGTGACCACACCAGTGGTAGTGAGAGTGACTGGGCGCCCTTTGACTGACGGAGGCATTAGGTTAACACGGTCAGTTGTACCAGCCATTGGACTCGTATTACTGCAGCAGCCGCCTCAAAGCACAGAACAGGCAATCTCTTGCTATCTGCCATCTGTTTTATGTTGTATCAAAGACAGTTAATGAATGGAGTAGTTAATAATGCACAATGTGTCTCAGATTGGGGGGGGGGAGGGGGGGGGGGGGGGTTCTTGATGAATGAGTATTTTCAGATGATTGTGTGTTTTCCTCAGTGTTTGGCTGCTTTGTGAATGTGAAGGAGGGGAGTGAGGAGGCGGTGTAACTTCTAAAGCCGCATTTTATTTGCCGGTGATAATCGTCGTTGATAATTTATTCGTTTGGAGGTTGGGAGGGGTCTCGCAGGAGCTCTTTCTCTGTTATTTCCTTCAGTTAACGCACCGCCATCACACCGCCACTTTTGAAGCTTGTTGTCTCATTTAAATCGTTTCCATAAAACTGATTATGCCGACGACGAGTCAATTACATTTCAACTCTTATTAGTTCAGGATGCAAAAATGAAATTAGATGAGAATATTATTGTTGGAGATGCATTACACTTTTCATTCATCACTGGAATGGAATGAGTCATGCAGTGATGGGGTTTCCAATCTCTTAATCAACTCCGTGCTCTGCCAGGCAGCGGCGGATGTGCCGCGTGTTAAAATCACAATATAGCCCGTCATCATTTCATCATTCATTTTTATGGCCCTTCAACTGGGTGAGCACCGCAGGGTATGACACTACTACCAGCCACAAACTGAACTCTCTGTGCTCTTGGTTTTAACAGTTTCTTCTGCTAATTTGACATTTTGTTAAAAGGCGTGCCTTATAATGATGCTTCTGATGTAATACACAATAGGGTTAGATAACGATACGTGACTGTGAATGCTTATCCTGATATTGTTTGTTTTATACTACAGTATACCTACGAGGGCAATGACATCAGCGATCTGCCTGTGGATTTGTCAGTGGTTTGGAACGGGCTCTTTGTCATCGACAACCCCTACAACATCAAAGGTGAGTTAACGTGGTGTTAATTATTGACCCATCCATTTTCATGAGCAAATTATCATCATATCGTATTTAACATGACACCTTATAGACTCCAATGAATCCTAATTCATATTTTAGGTTTATTTGTCAGTTTTTTTAAATCTCTATCTGAGTCATAGCTAATATAATGGCTAAAAAAAAAATAGAATCCTTGACTTGCAGGAACCTACTGTATAAGAACAGTTTGTGACCAGCTAAGTAAATCATTTATTTTGTGACCAGAATCTCTTGGCCAGCCCGCCTGTTGCACTTGATGTTCTTGGTTAGTAAAGGGCTCAAACACTGTCTTACTGTACAGTTCTGTGTGAGTTCAAGACACTGTATGGTGCACCACTGAGTGTGTACTGCATGTGTTGGCATTGAATGCCACAACTTTAGAAATATTATTCTGGCCTATCACAGATATATTGGTATCTGCATATATGGTGTCCAATATGTGCTCATATGAAAGCTTTTTCTTTTTTTTTTACATAACATAATGCACAAAAAGATGCTTTTGGTCATTTATATTTATTACATTGCCATTGAATTTTACTGTTTCATTGAAATGGTGTCATTTGGGACAATAAAGGTTATTTTTAGACCGTAAAATATCCTGCCTCTTTAGGTGTCTTAGTCACAAGTGTTTGATAACCACATTTGAGGGATCATGGCAAAAAAAAATGTGTAACCCGATGCAAGTATCAGCATCGGCACCAGAAATCAAGTATCGGTTAGGCTGTAACTCACACCAGGCAGAGCATTAGATCATTTGTATTCCCTTATACCTATATTGACAAATGATTATGTCATGGCTCAGGTTTTCTCCCACAAGACTTTTTTTTTTATCATTTCTAATAGTTAACAAATATGTAGCTGTCACGGTAGTAACAGAAGCTCAAAGTGAGCAGGACAATGACTAATACACTTGTGTCAAGCAATGGAACATCTAATTTGAATCTGTCTTAAAAAAATCCAGGGATCTTCAATGAGATTGTAAAAAGAGATTTGGCCATTAGGTGCAGTGTTAACATGGCAAAACCAGAGCTTTTCTGCACATTTCAAGACAGGTGAAACACTGACGGTAAGAAGGCACGATTCACCCATCACATAATGGGGCTACAGTTGTAAATTAGCTTAGAGTTCAGTTTGGTGAAACACAGAAGCTTTGCTGTGTCCCTGTTCAATAAATAAATAAATGTTGGTTCAAAAGGCAGCTGGAGGTATTGTTACTTCCCCCACATTAAAACATCAATTAATAATTGATTTTCTGTTTCTGAGAATCGCCGACTGTGACACTGAAGAGGGTTGTTACTGAGCTTGAAGGCTTATTCTTGACCTTGGAAATAGAAGTTTGATGAAACAAACTGTGGTCTGATTGTTCTGTCACACAATTGATATGGGTCAATAGTGTCAAGTGTTATTGTTCGAGTTAATTTAACGACAGTGGTTAAAATTTCACACAAACATTTTTAACGCGTTTGGTGAATTATGCCATAGTTAGGTATTAAATTATATAATTAAGACTATTTATGAAATGTATTTTATATCACAACTCATTTTTCAGCTCCACAATGCATCACACTGTTGTATTGTAAAATACCTCATCTGAAGGATCTAATGTATTATTACCCAGCTTTTGTTCAAGGTTACAGATGTTCATGCTTAGGCTTAGGTTGACAGATATTGTAACTAGGAATGTATGCACTATGTATATCCTCTTTTTAAACAGTCTTACAGTATAGACACTAATGTATAACCACACCTCGCCCTTCGAACAAAGAACCATGTGAAAAATGATTAAACACATACACGTACTCAGTGCAGCACGGTGAGAGAAGACAATGAGATCATGTCTGTTGGCTTTAATTACTGGTAGGACCGTCTTTACAGTGCTGTCTCCATAATTATTGTGGCCGTACAGTACTGCAGGGGTCTGTAACATTATTCCCCCGCTGTGAGGTAAAGTAACATCATCGTCAGCTCGCAGTGTGTTCGATGCGGCCTGTTGATGACATGCACAGGGAGCTTTGTTCAACAGAAGGAGCTGCTTTGTCTCGTCCCATTTGTTACTCTTTGATGGTTAAAGAAACAGCGAGGAGCCATGATTGTTGTGTAGTATTTCAGATTAGAAGGTTTTTACATCTCTAAAGTCTGTGAAGCTGCAGTCGTTGCCATTTTGTCAGTATTGTAAGATAACACCGCAGAGTCACTTTGTTCCATTTATTGACGCCACTCCCTGTTGTGTAGTCATACCGAGCAAGCTGTTGAAGTCTCAAATTTCACAAATACTGATGTATGGATGCATTTGTAAGACACACCAGACATATGTGTCTGAACATAGGGGCCCCGCTGTAATCCACAATAAGTGGGTGTTGATATTCATCGAGGCAAAATAAAATGCTCTGACAGTCAGTGGTTCTCCCAAGGACAAAGTGCTACTAAATGGCATCTGTAACATGCAGTAGCATTGACAGCGTACAATATCAGCGGCATGCATCAGTGTCTATGCATTGTGCATTATCTTAAGTCTAAATCTCCCAAAGTGCAACCCGAGGCGACCCACACCTCCTCTCTCTGTATCTCTCTTCACTGGCCCCCTCCCTATTTCTCAATCATGATAATCATCTGGTGGAGTGCTAGCGATGCTCACTTGTCTTAAATACTGATATGTTAATGTAATTAGAGAGAAATCGTTTAGCAGCCAGTAATTGGTAGAGGGTTGCTTTAAAGCTGCTCCATGACCAATGGGATTTGGGGATGGAAAATAAGAGAGAGGGAGGAAAAAAAAGATTTAACTGTACAATTCTTTAGGCCTTTGGGAAATACTGCCTTGACACAACTTTGTTGCAGTGACATTGAACAAGTTTTGGAATTTTTGTGTGGAAGTTGAAAAACTTAAAATGGAATTATTCTCTTTATTTTTTTTAACTATTCCACCCTTCAAATAACAGTTATTTTTATTTAATCTGTTGAAAAAATGCCCAACATTATTTCCCAGAATGACTAACCCTAACACCCAAAGACTCTTCATTTACTATCAATAATGACAAAGACAAGCAACAAATCCTCACATTTTAGAAGCTGGAGCAGCAAGTGTTTGACATCTTTGATAATCAATTGATCGTTTCAGTCATTTTTAAACAAACTAGTGGGTAATTCATTGTTTTGGATTGACAAATTGATTAATTGACTAATTTTGGAATTATTAGTCTACTTTATTAGCTTGTAATTTAATAACCCCTCACATACTGTAACCATGATAATTCTCTTAGGCCTCACTCCTCTTTCTTTTCTTGTCATATAATTTTTTCCTTCCTCTTCTTTTTCTTCCTCACCAGCCCACCTGTATAAATGCTACGCGCTGAGAGACAGCTGCGGGATGTGTCTGAAGGCGAACCCCAGGTTTGAGTGCGGCTGGTGCGTACAGGAGAAGAAGTGCTCCCTGAGGCAGGAGTGCACCCCTCCAGAGAGCACTTGGATGCATGCCACCACAGGAAACAGCCGCTGTGCGCACCCCAAGATCACCAAGGTAAGCCGTGACAGTAACAACACATGCTCACACATAACGTATAGCAGCTCAGTGTGCTCCTAAGCTCAGACTGGAAACGCATAACTACACACATGCACCTGCGAGTACACACAGAAACCTGTTGGATGGAGGATTGAAAGTGTTAAGTGCTCGACGTGTAACAGCATACAATCTGCTGTTTGTATAATAAGCACATGGAACTTTCCATGTTTTTAATGCAACAAAACCTTTATAATGATCCAACAAAAATAAATGATCAGAAATAGTTTTTAAATGAAATTCAAAGCTCACTACATAAGTAAAAGTAAAACCTCGTGAAATTCTCTGCCAAAACTGACGCCGTCACCACACACATGAACACCCCGAGGTCTGAGGCCAGGCAACAGCCCATTCTAAAATCAACATTGAGGGGAGCTGCGAAATCCAAAGTTAAAGAAAAACTTTCTCTTACCACTGATGAAGTTAAAACGGACACCTCAGTTGCTGTTTGGTGTGTGTTGCTCAGCAACCTCCTGCCCAACAAACAAGTCAGGGTTTTGTCAGGTTAGAGGTCAGAAGAGTTGGGGTTTACATGACAATAAAGTCTTTGTAATAGGGTTCTATTTCCTCTCGTTCTGCAAACTTTGAAACAGAACACTTGCCTTTGACAGAAGTCAGAGGATTTGCCAAAGTCAGCTCATTAGTAAAAGTAAGTTTTCCAAAAGAGGAGAAATGGTGTACCTGTTTGGCCTCAGTGAGCGAAGGGGGACATCATAGGAGGGGAGGCAGCAGGGAGGAGAGACGACTTAGAAGCCATCACCATGACTGCAGCCACAACACAGATGGGCCGGCCAGGAGGAGGCAGTTCACACACACCAAGACTGAATACACTGACGTGATTAGAGATGATGGCTGCACACACACAAATACACGCACACACACATACCTGAGGAGGCGGAGAGGGTGGTTGTCTGGAGTGTGTGTGTGTCTGTGCAGGCGGGAGACAAAGAAACAGAGAGTGTTGTAGTGTGCTAATTGTGTCCCACCATGGGCACAGAATGTGTGTGCATGTGCATGCGTGCGTGAGTGTGTCTGTGTGTGCATCTGACAGGCTGGGTGAGCGAAGGCGTCTAAACACCATGGCGTACCCATCTGTTGCCACCGATAACCGTGGCGGTGGTCCTCGTCTGACTGTGACCTGGGTCATCGTCTCTACAGCTCACCACTGGGAGTGACGCACATGTGCACACTTTTCGTAAACACACACGTGGAGCTCACACTTCAAAAGCCCCGCGTGTCTTGACGTTCGACCCTTTCACTCATTTGTCCTTCCTTCTTTTCCTTCCCTCCATCATTCCTTCTCAAGCTTTTCCTTCAAATTAAATTGTATCTTGAATAAGACGGAGCGTCGTCTTGCCATTGCTCTCAATTTAAATGAGTGTGAAATATATGTATGGTTTATAATGCATGCCCGTCTCACTGATGCAGACTTCTATGGCTGGAGCCCTCGGTGCATTTCCTGTGCGACACGGGTTCGTCTCTCTGAATGTGTAATGGAGATATTGGATAATTTGGGCACTGGCACATAGATAAATCCTCTCTCTCTTCTTGCTCGCTTCAGTTATCTCTTTGAAACAAGCGTACAAAGGCAATTGGGCTGTGTGTATGAAGGGATGGGGTGAGGATGAGTGTGTGTGTGTGTGTGTGTGTGTGTGCGCGCGCATACAAGCATGTGCTCTTGCATGCATATTGAGAGGTAAATCCTGGCCTCGGGGCAAGATGTTGGTGGCAGTCAAAAAGCAGGCATAGAGGAGCTTCAAAAACAGCAGGAGGCGAAACCTACTGCACATTTGAGAATGCGGAAGAGACAAAGAAGATGAGAGCAAGACGGAGAGGAAGCTGGAGGAAGCATTATCAACGAGCCACGCTGCCAGTCTCAACTCTCCTCTCCACCTTTGACATTTACAGCGTGACATTTAGCGCAAGAAGAACATCCCTGGGCGACAAAGAAAATCTCTGCCTTCTCCTCTGTCATTTCCTCCTTCAGTTCTCCCAAAGAGCAATACACAAATTGAATATTACTCCACTTTTTACCATCTGTTTGTTCGAATCCCTGTTTTTTTTTCCCCACTTTATTGAGGCTGCTTTGTGCATTTTCTGCAGCCAGATAGCTGCTGCTTGGCCATTTGCTCGGGGATTAGCCCTTAATTTCACTTAGAACGGAGAATGTGTGTTCAACCGGGAAGGAAACTCCACAATGGAAAGAGTGTGACCACACGCGCACAACATACAGGCACATATTATTCACATGTACACAGCTATTCAGAGCTTTCAGAGCAGCAAGCGTCGAACCCATTTGGTGTCATTTCCGAGTGTGCTATTGCCCATTTGACGTTGTTCAATAGTGTGCAGTGGGGGACCGTTCCACTGATGGCTCTAGCACCAAAGTACTGTTCTCCAAACACAGCGATGGATGTTTTAGGCTCTAAATGATCGGTTTTAGACGTTGTAGGAATTTGGCTGTCAGGCTGTTAAAGTGCTGTTGCTCTTGTGCTGTGTTCTCTCTGTGCTGACACTGTGCACTAAGATTAATTAGCTCTCCTTTCACAACAAGCAAACACACATTTTGTTTGCGTGCGTGTGAAAGCGCGCACAAGCTAGTGGCTCTTAAATGCAAATTCACACACCAGCTGAGAAATGTACAGTCAGATGTGAAATGTTTAAATTAGAGATGAAATAAGCTAAAACATCCATTGAGCAGCTTGTATCGTATCCTCAAAATCGCTTTTGCAGCCAGTGACACACATACACACACACACACACACATACACACACACACACAAACACACACAGTCTGGTGCTGTCTCCCAGTGTAGTGCAGCAGTGTCCTAGTACTGGCCTTGGATGCTGCCTGGCCCTCCATCATCCATCGTCTCCTGCCTGCCTCCTCCTAGGGGACAGGAAGAGCATTACAGCTAGCCCTAAGAAACCAATTAAAACAACACAGGCCGTGTGTGTGTGTGTGTGTGTGTGTGTGTGTGTGTGTGTTTTGGCATGTGGCACACTTTTGTGTTCTGTGTTTAGCCTTCCTTCTTTGTGATCTTTTTGTATATGAGAAAGTGTTTTTGTGTTTGGTCTCCTGAAGAGTATCTGATTCTACGTGTAGTGTCAAGGCGCTCGTCTTTGTTCGTTTTCACAGCTTGTGTACTTGCGAAAGGCCAATCATTTCCCCCTCATGTATTGTTAAGCTGCAATATTGGCCTTTGTCAGTCTTCTTTATCTCTCTCTACGTCTCTGTTTCGTTGTCACTTTCTTTTCTTCCCTTCCCTCATGTACGCTCCTGTCACTCTCTCTGTATCTCGCTCCCCCATTTCCTTTCCTTTATCAGCCTCTCGGATTCTTCTCATTCTCCTTCCTTTTACATCGTCCTTCATCTATCCTGTCCACGTATCATCCTCCTCTCTTGCTTGCTACGCCTTTCGACCAGCATCAGGAGAGATGTCTTTCTCTTTAGAGGCCAGTATCGACCAGGCCTCTGGGTTTTCCCATTGTTTTTTTGAGCTGAGCAATAAGTCTCACTGTTACCGCGCTGAGAGAGACAATAAAACAAGCAAGTGCTGGGTAAATCTCATTAATAATGGTGATATTATAACTGGATATCCTCTAATATGATTCACATCGTCAATCACATTATTTTCTGCTTAGTCACATGTAAGCATTTCACCCACTCCTCACTTACTGTATTTCATTGCTGTCATTAATTTGTTTGTGACTTTTATTTTTGAGAGGTTTTCATATCACAGAAACCTCATGCCATGTTCATATCATTTCTCTCTGTGCCCTGCTTCCCCCTTCCTCCTTCTCCTCCTCCTCCTCCTCCTCTTCCTATAACTAGCAGATGCTATCTGTGCACTGCTGCTCAGCCGACCACAATAGGCCTCACACAAAGCCTCGGACACAACGGGACAAGTGAAAAAATGGAGTTTGAATGGGCGTAGAGCGCTGCGACGGAGAGAGGAGAATAGAGCGAGTGTTTAGGCTGGTGGCTTTTATCAAAAAGAGCTTTTTGTTTGTGTTGTTCAGTCGTGTATGTAGCAACTTGTGTGTGTGTGTGTTTGTGTTTTGATAAGCCAGTGCTTATAGAGAGAAAAAGAGATTTGATTACCATATCTGAAGATTGTGACTGGTGCATCACTGTGTGCCACTCACTCTTTTGTCTCCGGCCGAAAATATATGCATTCAGACCCCATTGAGCGAGAGACAGAGAGTGAATTAAAAAGACACACAAGTCCAGAGAGGATGAGGGGAAAGGGCGAGGGAAGGAGGAGGGATGTTCATCAGAAGCCTAGCTGGTGTAAGATGGAAAACACTCCTTAATTATATCACCGTGGCATTTTAGTGCTGGCCTGCGTGACACTGGGCTTTGTTCCCATTGTGTGTTTCTGTTAGTGGTGTCCTGAACACCTGTGGCTTTTACTAGCCCGCCACCTTTTCTATAATGATGTTAGACTGGGGGATCATTGACAGGTACCAGGTGGAGAAACAGAGTCAAAGGGAGCAGGTTGAGAGAGTGGATCTAATTTATATGTGAGACGGTAGACACACTTGGAGGATTAGTTTGATATTTTCAGAAAAACACTTATTTACTTGGTAAGGTAGATAAGAATAGCAGTACTTGTTAATCGGTTAGTTTAGTTTAGCACAAAACTGGAACAAGCGAGCCAAATTTTCCTCAAATTTAATGTATTACCTTTTAGTTTCTTTGTTCAAATCAACAAACAAGATATGACATGAATTAGTAAGCTTTGAATTTCTGCTAGGCGGATCTTACTGTCTTTGAACAGGACCAGGCAAGTTGACCCTGCTAACGGTAGCCTCATTATTTACCAGAAAGATATGAGAGTGGTTTCAAAATTCTCTTCAAACTCGCAGCAAGAAAATTAATGAATGTATTTTCTAAAATTTAAATTTCAAACTATTCCTTTCACAAGTTTCCGCACCAGTGTACGCTTAACCCCTGTTAAAATTAGTTGTTACACACTCATAGGATTTTCTCATCTATTTTTGAAATTGAAAATTGCTTCTTTTTTTTTCTTTTTTTTACTCTCTAGGTCCAGTCACACCGTTGTTAAAATCAGCAGAACTTTCAACACAAAATCAATGCATTTCACTTGCTCTCAATAGATTTTGCAAAGTGAATTAACATGGTGCTTCAACTTTGGCCAAATGTGATGCATGAATCAAATCGTTATCCAACTGCAAGTGCACTTGACAGTGCTGACCTTTGATGAAACAAAGAGATCCAGAGAGTCCAAGATGGAGGAGCCAACATAGCTGTGGCACATGGTTTCCTGATATTTGTTTCGATTGCTTAATTTTTGTCCAGTTAGCAACCACGGCACCGAGCTGGCACCTGTTTCGCAAGGCCTCACAAATTTTGCTTTTCATTTTTCTGATGTAGACAGAGGTGTTGCTCACTTTAAGACAGTCCACAAAAATTCTAATTATGGACCATTTTGTACTAGCTGTCAGCTCTTACTGTATTATCTGCATCATACCTACGGGGGAAATGTCTGACTGAGTTCAATAATGGGAGCTTAATCACGTAACATTCATTTTATCCTACCTTGATGGCAAGCAAGGTCAAGGTGTGAACTCACTCCCTGACACCCACCAGCCAACGTCTCGTCCCCTTCACCCTCCTCCCACCATGCTGCGGCAAATGACCCCACCCTCCCCCCGCCAGGTTGTAATCCAATTAGCTTGAGCTCTAATTATACTAGCAATGACTGATTACTAAAGGGGCCATTGTCTGCGTGGTGGGCTGGATGAATGGGACCGTGATTAGCGACTGGGCTAGCCTCCGGTAGCCATTAGCACCTCCGCACACCTTTCGCAGACCTCCAGGGGAAAGAAAGGGAGCAGAGGTCACCATGAGCAGTAATTGTGTTCAGTAGATTAATCGTCACAAGGTTAAATGAGAGATGTAAGTGAGGTCTTGATGGGTGGGTCCAGGTTAAGTGTGTGAGTTGGCAGCTTGTGAATGTTTGACTGAGTTGAGGTGGAGTTAATGGATCTGTGGTCATTTTTCATCTTGATAATGAGGTAGCAAATGTCTGATTCATTCAGAACGGGGCATGACCACAATGACTTAAGTAAACTGTCATTCATGCTGACATGAAATATGTGTTTTATGATGTACTGCTTGGTAAAAATCAATTTCATGTTCTGGCTAACATACGTCCCCTCTAATTTGTTCTTCCCAACAGTTGTCTCCAGAGACAGGCCCCAGGCAGGGAGGAACCATGCTCACCATCACGGGTGAGAACTTGGGTCTGCAGTTCAAAGACATCCAGAACGGAGTCCGCATCGGCAAGGTGGCCTGCAACCCTCAGGAGGACCAATACATCAGCGCTGAGCAGTACGTTGACACTGTCCCACCGACACTGCAGCTCACAGACCACTGTTTCAGTGTTTGCGATGGTTAAACACCAAGGCCAAGCCACCATACAAACATCCTCAGTCCTGAGTCACAGTCCCATCTTCTGGGTCTGCAACTCCTCCCCTGAACAAATCGGCGTCCAACACTGCATCAAAACTTCATCTTACATTGAGAAAACTCTATTATACCAAACTTTACTGTAATGAGTCTGTTGACTGACCGCACTCTATATGGTGCATTCAGAATCTGCTCGTAATGTGGTAATTGCTGTTGCTGTCGATTAACATCTGACTTATTGCTGCACTTAAGAAGTAGACTATTCTTAAGAGAAGTGTTGGTTGTTAAAGCATTTATGTCTTCACATTGTGAATGTTTTTTTGTGAATCATCTAAATGGTAAACCTACCTTCATAGTGTTCTTAAGTGTTCCTGATATTCCAAATTGTAGTTCGTTTGATTCCAGAAAAACCCAAAAAACTAAATAACAAATATGGTATAACCTATGGAAGTAGAGAACTGTTACACTGCAATAACACATGACTTAACGTAACTCAGACAAAACCAATTTCTTGCAAGTTTATGTGGAACACGTTTATTCCACTTGTTATCATATATATATAACTAATGACCATTAATAACTCTGAGAGAACAGTAATCACATTTCGAGTGACCTGTACACATCATCAGACCTCTCTCTCTGATGTAGTTATGTTTTATAGTTTCTGGGAACTTGTGCGTCCCGGGAGGTGGAACTAGTATATTATATTTTAACATGTTCTGAGAAAAGCTTTACTAGTGCAATGGCAGTAAACAATCGTCACTCCAAGTTCTCTGTTGTGTTCTTGGTTCAGTCTATTGGACATGACTGAACTCTTTGTTGTCACTCTAAACAGGTCGCCTCATTTCCATAAAATGCGTTAGTGCTCTTGTAAGTAATATCATGGGAATCATTAATTAGATTTCAGTCACACTTCCCAGAAAGATCGGGGGACATCAGTGAAACCATCATATGAGTCACACACCATTTGTGTTTTACATTGAATTTATCCAGAAGCAAACAAGATGGAAATTAAGGACAAGGAAATATTGAGGACACCTCCAGCTGTGAAGAGCGTCCCCAATATTCTATTTCCAACTATGTAGCTGTCATCTGTACGCTAACGCTCCATTTGCTGAGTTTTGCAGCAACAGTCCCAGCAGATTTCCTTTTCTCTCTGCCCCCTCACTTAGAAGGAAAGGAAGAAATGTGACTTTGATGATTTGACAGTCAGAACAACAGAATGTTGTGCAGCTCTCACCATGCGATGACAGGTATCCCCAAAATGGGTTTAGAAAATGTAGCAGTGACATGTCAGACTCGATTTATCATTTATAACCTCATATATTGTTGAATTCACAGGGAACAAACCAGTTTTATATGGACTGTAAAGCTGTAGAGTCGTGTTAAATGCCTCCATGTTGTAACTTTGTCTTTACCTCGTCTTCATTTTGTCGATCACATCCAAAACCACCAAGGTGTCGACATTTAACCCTGTCAGCCCTGTAGCACTGCATTGGCCTGTTGCCATAGCACCCGCAGGAAGGGGAGGAGGAGGGCGCGGCTGGCAGTGAGGCTGTCATGCTAATTAAAAGTGATGTTAGCCATACGGCGCCATTAGTGGCCCGGTTGCTCTCGTCATTCTCGTGACCCCATCAGAGCTGTAGCACAGGAGACGGGCTGCGGTTCAGGGATTGACGGTGCAGGTCAAAGGTCAGCTGTTGGAGAGAGAGGGGGGGAAGAGACAGGAGGTGCACTAACTGTGGGGCAAAATGTAGACACATTGTTCAGGCTCCGGCTTTCTTTTTCTCTCTGCCAGCGATTCATACAGCCTGCACATAATCCCTGTTATTGTGAAACAGAATCGCAAGAAAATGCTGCACCTTCTGCTTCTTTCTGTATTAGCAGGCCCATCATTCACCTCAGCCATTTAATATTTACCAGATGGATTTGATTCCACATTGAGAAGTAAATTATTGGCAGCAGTGAGGAAAAACAGAACCTGGTATCCATTTTTTATTGCCTTATTAGTAGTTTTCATGTAACAATTTGGCATATGGTTAATTTTTAACCATCACATTTCACCTCAATAATTTGATTGATGGAGGTTTAATTTATAAAGCTGTCATCTCTACAAATGCACCGTGAACTTTCAGTCTTTCTAACTACATGATAGGAGCTCAGTGCAGCCACCTGTCATCTGCGCAGTAATGATGCAAGTCAAGCCGCAGCTCATAACTGAGAGCTGTCCCGCATTGTAAGTGCGGCCGCAGTCGTTGTATTGGGAATAAAAGACTGGGGAAATAAAAACAGTAGAAACAAACAGCGTCGG
Source organism: Sparus aurata (assembly GCF_900880675.1). Classification (NCBI taxonomy): domain Eukaryota; kingdom Metazoa; phylum Chordata; class Actinopteri; order Spariformes; family Sparidae; genus Sparus; species Sparus aurata. Next base: position 25,962,629 of record NC_044192.1, read on the forward strand.
AATGTGAGATTCATTGTCGCAACAGAGCTGCAGTTGCCGTCGCCACCTGCAGGGAGGACGGAAACAGGAGAGTTAATAACTCATCTCTGGGAGGGAGATGTGTAGGATATGAGCTCGTTCAATTAATCAGCCTCTCTCGCTTTAACCCTCTCTCCCTCTCTCTTCTCTGCACTCTCACCCTCTCTCTCTCCGTCTCGTCCGCCCGCTCTGGCTAATTAACAGTCAAGTGTGTCTCCAGTGGGTGAAACATGAAGAGAGTGTGTGCGCGCGTGTTTCTTCCCCCGTGGGCTACGCTGCCACTCCTCCCCTCACTCAATCATTTTTCCACTGGATTTTCATTTGGCCTGCCGGCACCCAAGGCCAAGTGCGAAGCTTATAGTTCTACGGCATGCGTTAATGCAGATGCACACTCCCTGTTTGAGCGCTGCAGGTTTCCTCTAATAGAACATTTGTTCTGCTTTTGTAATTTTTATGAGTAGGGCTTCAGAAACTATTAGAATTTGGAGCAGAAGAAAAATGTTTCGCTTTCATCAATTCTCTCTAAGGTTCACTTGGCCCATGATCAACCAAGAAACATTTATTTTTTTGGGGTAGCAGAGGTAATAGAGCTCACCACGCCACCTCTTTGTTTCCCCTTTTTTCAGGATCGTGTGTCGGCTGAATGACGCCACAGGTTACAGGGTGCAGGAGGCTCAGGTAGAAGTGTGTGTGAGGGACTGCATTCACCAGGACTACAAAGCCATCTCCACCAAGGCCTTCACCTTTGTGGTAAGTGTGTGTGAATCTCTAAGACAAAACCTTTTGGATGTTTTAAATGCACCCAGCAGCCATGATTGAACCACCTGTCCTCTGCCCGTGTTCCTCCTTAGTCTCCGTACTTCACCCGTGTCCATCCCACCACTGGGCCGCTGTCTGGAGGAACAAGGATCACCATCGAAGGCTTTCATCTCAATGCAGGCAGCGCCGTGTCGGTGAAGATAGGACTGCACCCCTGCAGCTATGAGAGGTGAGTGAAACAATCAGAACTCTCAGTGACTTATGACATAAAAACATGTATTGAAATTAGCAGTAAAATTGCAGGTATTAGTATGCAGATATTCTTTTTCCTCTGCAGGATATTTATATGATGTTTTGTGATAGTTATAGTCCTACTTATTGAATAATCAATGATCGTATGGATACTCTTCTCTTCCAAGAGGTAAATCAAATGTAGCTGATTTTCTTACTGAAATACTTGGTTTTTAGTACCTGACATTGTGACTCTGAAGTTTCTTTGGCGTGTCGTCCTCTGTAGACAATTACAACTCAAAATGCCTCCTGGCCAATCTTTTACTTCTGCCACTTTCCCTGTTCTTCTGTGTTAATTATAATAGTTATCGCCTTTTCACGGGTCTGAAAAAAACAGCCGGAAAGAGGATGACCTGCAGTACTGTAATTCACAGCAATTGTGAGAATCACAGTGTAGCCTTTCTCGGGGGAAGCTGATATCATTGTTCAGTATTGCTGTGAATGACTTAAGTGCATGGCCCACATTTTGTCAGAGGTATGACTATAATTTGGAAGGAATGATATGGTGTTACTGGTAATTGGTAACCCTAATTTTTTTTCTTGCTTGGAGCTCATGTTTGAAATCTGTATTTTTTTATTTTTATAGTTTTTAGAATAATCTGCCACCGTTATCTTCTCGTTGTCAGTCACTCTGTGAGAGATTGCACCAGGATTTCAAGAAGAGGAGACATTGATCCAATTTGATATGACTCTAATTCCTCCAGCCAAGAACTCTATTGTTTCTTTGAGTCCCTTCCTGGCAAAGTGACAGCAAACTGAGCTCTGGACTAAATCCACTCATGTATGGTGTCTGGCAGATGGCAGTGAAAAGAAACCTCACAGAAAAGATTGTCAGTTAACTAAAACGAGCACCTATGTGCTGAAAGGAACGTCTGGACAAATATTTACAGTCCTCTTATACAGTTTTCTGTTCAGAGCTTCTCTTGTTTGTCTTTCATAAGCAGATTCTCTATAACACTGGTGTTTTTATGATAGTGCCTCTTTCTCTCAGGCAACAAGTGACAGGTTAAACTAATGAGCTTGCACCTATCAAGTCCTTTTTATATCATATCAAAAGAAAAAAGTAAAGGCCAATTTAAAGCTCTGTAGCACATCTGCAGAAAGGTGAACATAATAGTCTTGGCCTTTCATTCACTGAGCAGCAATAACCTTTATGGCCAAAGTAATGAACTGGTTGAGTCCATATTTTTAATGTGTCTTTGTATTCAGCGGGCCCTTCACTTTAATCAAAGCCTATTTACCCCAAGTCACTCATCCTCTTATCTCCCTCCACAACACCCTTTTCTTTCCCTCTCTCTTCTTTTTTTCTGTATCCCCCCTTGGCTTTCTTTTGTGCGGTCGCAACCTTGTCAGAAATACGTACGCGACACACACAGGCGCCCTCAAAGGCGGCTGTGTTGTGAAAATGGTTGCCATGGAAACGCAGCACTAGTGGAATGGGGAAAACTTCTTTTTTTATATATCTTTATTTTTTTTTTTCTATCGTCATCCCCTCTTCATTCCCATCTCAGTATGAGAAATTGTCTCCTGGGAGAGAGCAAAGATGTGTCTGACAAAGACGCCTGATTCCCCTGTTTATCCTTTTCTTTTGCCAACAAGCGGTGTGCGGCATGACCTAAAATTGATATCATGGTATTTTTCCTCTCCCTCTCTTTTTTTCTGTTTTCTCCCTTTTTTTGCAGTGGCGATATATCACAGTTTTATAGACATTTAAGGAATCCTCCACTCAAAACATGAATCTCTTTTCACTCTCCTGGCAATGTAGTGGAACGTATAGAAAGAAAAAAAAATGATGGGGGAAAAAAAATTTGTTTATTGGCTCAAAATAGGCATGAAGAATTAGGTATAGCTACATGTATTTTGGGAGGTGGAGTGTGCCCGATAATGTAGGTTAATTAGTAAATGTAATGCAATTCATTCTCAGAGTTGGACGAGGGGTAGGATTAGGCATCTCAACAGCATTTATTTGGCAGGAAACTCAAAGTATATCGTACAATAGTCAGTGTGCCACAGGGAGTCGTCTGTCAAATACATTTACATCCAGCAGCAACACTGACACTCGTGGGCAAGGATCCAGGATTTTCTTATTTTTCTTTTCGTTTCTGTCCCTGAATATTTAATACTCAAACATTGCTCCAGCACCCTGGCGGACTTGCATGTGGTGGGGCACTAGAGTGCAGAAAGTCGTGATACATTTATAGTGAACTGGAAGGGCACTTTAGAAGGCACTTTTATCATGTTAGACTAGCAGCACTTTTTTTAAGATCAAGAGTCTTGCCTGTGCTCTAGTATGTGCATCTACACTATCCATATTAGCTGTGGAACATGCTGACAACATGTTAGACATGCTAACCTGCAAAATAAACAGTTAAGGGATGTCTAAATCTCAAAAGTTCCAAGTTATAAGATGGTATTGATCCTTCCTCAAGCTTCAGTTTTCAGCGAACACTGCTGAATCCTGCTCTGATTGAGAAAGCAAACCAAAGTAAAAATGGTTAGCCCACATATTTTCCAGTTGTAGTGTTGTGTCCTCACTTCCTTGGATGTTGGGTGTAGAGGAGGACGATTGGGTTGGTTCTTGCAGCCAACAACAGAAAATATTTACGCACTTTGTTCATATCTTCACAGCTTCGTACAGGAGTCTGCATTAGCAAGCAAAATAGTAATTACTGGACATAACTCCAGTATTGTTTGTATGTGTGTAGCCCTCACCCTGCATGTTAAACAACTAAAACATTTATCAAAGTTGTGATGTTATTGCAGAACTTGACACAGGTGATGTCAGTGAAACCAATATGACATCTACCCTACGCCAAACCTAACCCCGACCCACTGCAAGCCGACGGGATCTAGCAGCCAGAATAGGCTTTCACTCTTTCGTTCTCTCCGTCATCTCCTGTCTTTCAGTGGATTCCGCTTCCACAACAGATAACGGGAGGATTTGTGTGCGGATCAGCTTGTTCGACTCAATATTTCCCACTATGCCACCTGCCATCATGCCTGCACAAATGCGCACCCCCCCGTATGTGCACTGTAGGATGTTAGCAGACGACGGGTGACACAAAACACATACTTTCACAATGTTAATCTCCTACCTGCGCGCTGTATTTATATGCAAATTCACAGAACTGCACACAGTGAAAGCGCACCTGCTCCACACACTGATTATAGACGTACTGTCCATTCATGTAGGTACGCACAAACGCATGTTGCTCACAGGTGGCCATCCTCCTGCAGTTCGGCCAACAGTATCCCTCCCCACTCACACCAAACGCACACACACACGCGCAAGGGGAGGGGACGGTTCAATGAGCCACTGGAGTGGAGCACAAAGTTTCTGGCAGCAGCACAAAGTTTCCCTGCAGGTCACAGCTGGTTGCCTGTCTGCTAGGGAGGGAGTTACATCACACAGAGAGACGACCAGCCTGATCTGCCACTTCAGATCTGTCAGCCAGAGAAAGTGCAGGAGGGAAGGAGAGACAGACATGGAGAGAAAGACAGACAGACAGAGAGAGAGGGCTTTGAAGTACATCACTCTATGATTCGGGCTGATGAAACCACAGTCGGACAGACTGAAAGATGTTGGCCTTGTGGATGGGTGACTCCGTCACCGTTATGTGTGAGTTTGTGTGTGTGCGCCTGCTATTTTGTCGCAGCTGATAAATAATTTATTAGTTATTTAAGGGATGAAGTAGGATTTTTTTCCTGTGTACTCGCTTTAGTTTTTATTCTCAGTGTCTATCTCATAGCCTGTCAGAGAGTCGGCTCCAAAATACTGCAAATCTCTCTCAAGACCTTCGGGTGTAGGTCGCTCTGTGAGATCCCATCAGCGACACTCGTATGTATCATCTCCCTTAATCTTTCTCTCCTGTCTTTCCGTCATCTCCCGCTCTTCCAGACGGAGCAACAAGGAAATAGTGTGCGTGACCCCAGCGGGACAAACCCCAGGCACCACCCCAGTCATGGTGGACATCAACGCTGCTGAGCTGAGGAACCCAGAGGTCAAGTTCAACTACACAGACGATCCCACCATCCTGAAAATCGAGCCCGACTGGAGTATTGCCAGGTGAGGGCACAATCTCTGCCTTTCTCTCTAGCAGCTCACTGGCATAATATTGACATAGATTGGTGCATTTTTTTAAGTTCTGCTGCACCATATTGATAACTCCATCAGCTACCTTTGTATGCTACATCAGCACGTTATATGAATATTTCATTATCTATAATTTAGATCAACACAGTTTCTGATCTACAATTCTGCTTGATGTACATCTGTAGTGCAGATACAAATGCATTGATACATTATTAATCCCTGGTGGTGTTTGTGCCATACATTAATGTCTTTTTTCAAGCAGAATAGCCAACTAAACTGAAATATGAACCAAAAGGTGATACATTTGTTATACTGCCAGCATACTCCCTGGCTCTTCCTCGAAGAAGAAAACTAACTAAACATTCCTCTCCATTTTCACACCCGTCTTGCTTTTTAAAGGCATATTATTTATTCTGTTTATCTTTATATTTCAAAAGTAAATCTTTGAGAGCAGGAACAGCAGTGAAGGAGGCTCCTGAAGCAGTGCACTGGTAGTTGATGAGCTGCAGCCGAGATGTATCTTTAAATATTACTTGACTTATTGAAATGAGACTACATAGCCACAGGAAGATTTCCTGTGCAAACACAAGCTGTGTTGTGGGGGGGGAGCTTGGAGCTTCCAAGTGCTAATGGGCTCACTAGCATGACCTAGAAACTCCTCTGCTCCTCATCTCAAACATGAAGCCAGCACACACACACACACGCACACACACACGCACGCACGCACACACACACACACACACACACACACACACACACTGTTGACGGTCTCATTTACTTCAAAAGTATAGTTCCAGGAACATGTCATACTTACTTCCTGAGTTTTTCTACAGCATGTTTTTCCTTTGCATTTATTTAAAGTTCTCAGATAAAAGCTGGTATTCAAATAACTGAACAAAAAACTCTCCCAGGACACATTAGATTATTCCAGCAGACACTTTTTTGTCCAGACACTGTAACAATCTACTACTCCATCATGGCAGGGGGTCGAGGTGAAAATGAGGGGCCGCGTTTAAAACTCTGCAGGGAGACAGAGTCTCTCGTCATGCCAAAGAGGTGTGAGCGGATGAGAAGTCTCATTTGGAATGGGATGAATAAAAGGTTGAGGGCAGGCAAGGGGAAATAGGAATGAAAGTGTTGGCTGTAGCCTCGGGGGGAAAAATACCCCGACACTCGCTTGTGTTTGGCGTTTTACTCAGCGCTCCCAGAGGAGGAGGTGCATGGTTCTCCCAGCCAATCACACTTTATTTACAAGCTATTTTTTTTCCGCGTCACCTTTGATGACCCTTTTGCCTGGGCCATTGCAGACAGCCTCCCATGTCCAAAACACAAATCTGACACGACTTAGACACCTCTCTTCAGGTAGAGGTTCTCGGCTAAATATGCAGACAGATTGTGTGACAGTCCACCTTGTTTACACAGTGTAGTGCAGTGCACCCTTCAGTTTACACTGAATGTGTGGAAAACATTCTTATCGTCCAGAACTACCCATGTGGAGTGTTGCCACATTGAGCTTGTTCACAGCTCTATGTCCTGATATTCCACTAAGAAAGAAGAAATTATATGTAAATCTTCCAAACTACTTAGTTGTCACACACCACTCTGTTCACCATTTGAAGCATCTGTTGCCCTTGTTTAAGCCTCTCAAAAGCCTTACATCCTGCTTGCTCTTCATCATCACTTCAGGGTCTCGTCTGACCTCACCTTAATCTCCATCTGGCCTCAGCAAAACACAGCCCACTCTGGATGTGGATGGTCTTGTGTGGCCTGTGTCCATGTATATCTGCATTCTAGGATGCTTTAATTCCACCAAAACTGAGATAAAAAAAACAAGAAGAGAACAATTTCTTCTCAGCCACACTACAACGCTTGAACAGTAATTAAATGTGTGTTTTTGGTGTATCATTGCCTGTATGAAACTGGGGAAAATACCAACCAGTGTATCATTTGTATAACGTTTTATTTTGGTCATCAGTGCCAGTGGTGACTCACTGTCGCACAAGGCTTCAAGCCTCGCCTTAGCCCATTCCAGTTTTTAGGTTGTATGCTAACTTATTTAGCTGCTGTCAGAACAGCTCATATCATATAAAGTTCAGCCAGGCCAGCGGAGGCTGTCGAGAAGTCAGCATGGGGGAATAGGACTCTCACCCATATTTCTGGTGCCTCCGCTGGTGAGCGTCATACAGACCTGAATAGGTCACAGGTGTAAAGGTTACAGAGTATGTCGGATCACTGACAGCCGTGCAGTCACTGAGTGTATCTCATGCTGGAAAAAAATACCACAGTGAAACTTTAATACACCCTGAAAATATCTCCCCTGGTTTTGGAGAGGCCAAAAGCTTCGGCTCTCGGGAGCAGTGCTACATATATTCGCTGATTCTTCCCTCCAGCCTCCATATCGGTTTAAAGAAGCTTTTAACATTCATACAAGGGCTTTACCATTGCTATCATTACCTGAAAATGGGCTTCCATGAATAAGAAGGCGAAAGGCTACAGCAGCGAGCGAGCGTTAATGGTAAATCGCCAACTGGAGGGCCCTCTTGGCTCCCACAGAGAACAGATTTATTAACATTTATCTGTACTGATCGGCCTGCTGAATAGTGTATGCTCTTAGACCCTGAATGAAAGAAAAGTACAGCAGAGGAGATACATGAATATGTGACACACAAGGGCACATAGAATTGTCTTTATCTCCCCAGTACCATTGTACAATTGTGTTTGTCTTGATTTTCTCTACGATAACTCTTGTTATCGCTTACTTTTGTAGTGGAGGAACCATGTTGACCATAACTGGGACCAATCTGGCCACCATCAAGGAGCCCAAAATGAGAGCCAAGTATGGAGCTGCTCAGTCAGAAAATGTAAGTGGTTTGATCCAGACACCTGCACACAGTTTTTATTGACAAAACAAGAGAAGCAGTGACTTCAGTTGGCAAGTGAGACGGAGTGAGACCAATATAGACACACAGGTGTCTCTCCACTGTCTCCCTCTCCCCCTCTCTCTGTGGAAAAAAATGATTTTCAGACGATACACACACACACACACACACACACACACACACACACACACACACACACACACACTCCTGGGACACAGACACACACACCTGACCCGTCGGTCAACCAGCCAAGGGCCCATTTTCTGTTTGTTTTTGATGTTGAATTTCCTTTTAGCAGTTTAACCTTTGAAATGTCAACCAGCAATAAAACGGCTCCTGCAAATCCCCCTCTCTTCACCTAGCACCACGGGGCTCGGCTAACCTTTCTCCCGCTCTCAGCTGAAAGTAAAAATATCCCTTCTTTTTTTCCTTTGTCCCCTTCTCTGCAGTAATTTTTTATTTTTGCTTGGTTAACATTTCTATTGACCTATAAACACAGTTTTGTTCTGCGTCTGTGTGATTCTACATCCTCTGTCTGTATTAGTATGTGACATACAGGACATCATGTAAGACTATAACATGCTGTGAAACTATGCAAAGGTCTCGTCAGCCGTGCTGTGTTATCGTTAACAGCCACTGGCTGACCTCTCCTGTTTCTCCGCGTGTCATTACAACCTCATTTGTTCTTCGCTGTCTGATTCAGGTGTCGAACCCCACAGGGGGATTTCCCGATGATATCAACACCGATTACAACACTGATGTTATTAAGCCATCCTCCTCCTCATTATGTTATTACCAAGACATTTTAATCACTTATTTCACTTAACCCTGTTCCAGCTGTCGTGCTGTATATGTTGTTGATTTGTCACATGTGAGTGTTTGGGTAAGAATGAATATGAAGGATTTGAAGGTGAGGAGAAAGATACATATTATAAGATCGGAAATGAAAGAACCTCATCCTTCTTAATTTAACTGTGTATCATCTTTTCTCCCCTGTTCTCACTCCTGTCCGTCTTCACTCTGTGTATCTTCCTTCACTAGAACTGCACAGTTGTCAACAACACTGTGATGGTGTGTCTGGCGCCCTCTGTGGCCAGTTCTGAAAAGGTCTTCTCGGAGGCAGGCAGCAGCCCTGATGAGATTGGCTTCGTCATGGACGACGTTCGCTCTGTGCTGGTTGTAAACGAGACATTCAGCTACCACCCGGACCCCGTGTTCGAACCTCTGAGCCCCTCAGGCATGTTGGAGCTGAAGCCCAGCTCACCACTCATACTCAAGGTAAATTGCCTTGTTCTCTTAGCATTGATCTGTTTTGGCCTTGTCTCTACCTGTCTCAGCTTTACATCCATCACCTCTTTTCTCTTGTACAACTTCTTTTGACTTTTCTTGTTTTCTCCTCCTTTCTCCCTTCTTGCATTCTGTCTCGTTTTATTTCTGCTGCCTGCCCTCTTTCACATTATAAACTGTGCATGCGTGGGAATAAAGGGTCCTTATAAGTGAACAATTTCAGGATGGAGGTTGAGTTGTTTTAAAGCACACCAGGACATAAGGAGAAAAGAAGGTTCACTGAGTGCTGCCACTAGCACTAAAAGAGCTGTAATAGCAGATAGCAGCAGTCCAGGAATGTTGAGTATTGTCAGCAATGTGAAAAGCTCAATTTTACAAATGGTTATTTTAGAAAATTCTGCTGCGACCTCCCAGTCAGCATCCAACTCAGCTGATAAGACACTTACAGCCATTTGAAATGATTTGCTCCAAACATTCCTGTATAGACACTTAACTCCCTCCTTCCTCTTCCTTTGAGAGTTCTTCTTTCAACGCAGCAGTCTTTCAGATGTGCCTCAACCTTGAAAGATGTTATATCTCCGCCTGCTTTCTCCAGTGGGGTTTGGAGACCTTTAAGGAAGCTTCTAAACCGCCCCCCTTTAAAATCAGGTGCAAAGGAAAGTAATGTTTATAAAGTGGACCCATGCGTTGCAATGCCACCTGCTCAGATTTTTATCAGATAACTTCTGAAGAAATTCTTCATAGCCATGTTTACTCCAAGCCATAGAGGCAGCACGCTTTTGAATCCAGAACACGATTATAAAGGCTTTGCCCCACCCACCCACCCACGCTGCCTTTTGTCATTTCACCTCTCCCCTTGAAGTTCAAAGCAGCAGGAGCGAGAGAGGAAATTATCATGCAATTTTCATGGAAAAAGAAGGGCTTTTTTCTCACTGCCAATCAGGGCGGAGTTTTTAGAAATGAAGAAGAATCACGCCTCTCGCCCCTGTAACTTTAAATATGATTCATTAATGAAAAGCTCTGATTGCCCTGCTGCACTCCGGGTAAAGAACTGCAGAAATAAGCAGCACAGAAATGGCATCCTATTAAATAATTGCGGAGAAAATAGATGTTCATCGAGATTTTCCAGCAATTAATTTTCTCTCATTCTGCAAAGCGTCGTGGGTTACGATGAGGAGGTAGAAGCAGCTGAGGAGAGGAGAAGGTGGATTCCTGGAGAATATATTTATTGTACTTGCCAACACCTTCATGCAACCCACACATTTTACAGTCCTTTGATGGCATTTTCATATGTGGCAGCCCTTCGCCACCTGATCTGGATCCAAATAATCTAATCGGTGATTTTCTAAATATAGTAAATTTGAACTAAAGAGCATAACTCATAGATGTAGTAATTAGGCTGGGAAATGTGAACAGATTCTCATGTTTATGTTCTTTGCAGTGTTTTAAATTTGACATGAATTAAGATAAGTTTTCCTCAGACATGTTTCCTATAGTCAGATGAACTCATGATTTGGTCATTTTCTATGAGAGATATATACCTTTTAGTATTACTTGCTCTTTACAGTACATCGCACATCATTGACGGATACCTGCCAGCCATTCAGAAATTAATTAATCACTGTTAGATAAAATCCCTCTGTGTTTACACTCTCTGATTATTTTTCTATTTATGTAGACTTCCTGAAATGTAGACCTCATGTAAGTAACTAAAACATGTGTGCATCTGTTTCCAGGGCCGTAACCTAATTCCTTCAGCCCCAGGGAACGCTAAGCTGAACTACACGGTGCTGATCGGGGAGACGCCCTGCGTTCTCACCCTGTCGGAGAGCCAGCTGCTGTGTGAATGGCCCAACCTGACCGGAGAGCACAAAGTCACCGTAAGTGAGACTTGTGTAAATTACTGTTTGATGAGTGTTTTCCTATTGTGTCGTTGTGTTAACTTGATACCATCCAAACAAAACCTGACAATGAGCATCATCTTAGTCTTCATCTTAAGAAACCTTTTATTTCATAATCACTCTTGATTTTATTTTTTTATTTTTCCACCTCTGGAGCATCTGGCTTCCACATTTCTTTTCAGCTCGTCGGCCCGTTTTCTTCTTTACTGCCTGTTTCCGCTGTGCTATTCATTCCTATCCACTTCCTGCCTTTTCATTCATTCATCTCCTTCTTTCCTCCCCATCCATCAGACCTAAGTCTCTTCAATTACTCCAGATTTCTCCTCCCCATTCATATAGCCACATGCTCTCAAACACACACACACACACACACTCACACCCACACTCACACCCACACCCTGTCTCTTATACCATTTGCGGTGTTTGGGACTGTATTTATGTTTTAGAGGCTTTTGATTGGTTTTGTTTGGCTGGCATCCTCCTTGGGATTTAAACAGTATTGATATTCAATAGAGACCAAATAAATGGCAAGTGGGCGTGAGAGGTCTATGTCTATTTATACCTTCCTCCATTTGGTGTTTCAGCGACGTCAGCCAGTTGAGAATGGAACAAAAGAAAAAATAACAGAACGAGAGGAAAAAGACATTCCAACGTTGAAAAGTCATATGTTGGTGTGTTTACTTTGTATACATGTATGTGTCTACCTGGTTCCAAAGACAGCCTCAGTGCACAGACTGGCATCCCCCAACCCAGACACAAAAGGTTGTGGGGAGTTTTGACCAGCACTTTTCTGAACCCTGCACAGCTTGCATTGCCAGTATAAATCCAATGTAGAATTCATTAGCAACTGGCATAGATTTATAGGGGTTTGTTGCTATAAAAATGTCATCATGTGGAGCAGATTTAAATTCCGAAATTAATGTTCCCATGTCAAGTACAGCATAGAGCGTCTCCCATCCATCAAACAAACAAAAGAGGGTAACGCTAGTGTTTGTGCCCTAGGTGCGTGTTGGTGGCTTTGAATACTCACCAGGGACCTTGCAGATCTACTCAGACAGCCTGCTCACTCTGCCCGCCATCATCGGTATCGGAGGAGGTGGCGGCCTGCTCCTGCTGGTCATCATTGTGGTGCTGATTGCTTATAAGAGGAAGTCGCGAGATGCCGACCGCACCCTGAAACGGCTGCAACTACAGATGGACAACCTGGAGTCCAGGGTGGCCCTTGAGTGCAAAGAAGGTGAGTTTGGATTAAAATATGGCCGTCAGAGAAGTTGTTGGTTTCTTTCTCCCTTCTTCCTTGTCTTCATCTTTCTCCCCAAACAACTCCCATGTCCCCAGATACCTTCCTGTAAATCTCTCCCTCGCTGCAGCTTACCTCAAAAGCTGCACAACTCCCATTCAGTAGTCCTATCCATTTCTCTCTCTGCTTTCTCCTTCGCTCTCTATTCCTCCCTCCCTCTCACTGCCAACTGTCCCCATGCTGTTAGGTGGCAGCACTGTGAGTTTGTGTGTGTGCGCATGTTTGCGTGGGTGTTGGTGTGTTTCCAGAGGAGTACTTTGATCTGAGCCAGCCACCAGATGTTGGCTCTCCACCCCATGAGAGAGCTGCCTGGCTGGCCTCACTACCATCCACACTGAGCAAGGGAGGGAGAGATGGAGGTTAGATAGATCCGGGGCACAGAGGTGGGAAAAGTGAGGGATAGTAAGGAAGGAGGGGTTTGGCAACAGCCGCAGTGGAGGGGAGATATAGAGCAGAGAGACTTACACACCAGTACATTAGCATATATTAATTTGGCAGGAGACAGCATGGATCCAGTGAGAGCCTACTGATGCTGATACTGGTTTGTCTGGCAAGAGAGAGCGAAGCAGATGGGGTGAAAGAGAAGGAGAATACTGATAACCATGAGCATCAGAATATATTTGTTTTAGGGATCACTTGTTGCACTGCTTTAGAAAACCTAGAAAATAACTACAAAGCCTCAGTTCCGACTCAACGTGACTCGACTCTACTTCCCTTTTGTACCAGGTACCTATCTCTAAGTATTCCCATTGCAGGTGCTACCCCCTTAAACGTAGGCTGAATTCTGAGCTGATCATCATAGCAGCATAGCAGCATCATAATCTGATTTCAGACTTTTAATTTGTCTCTCTTCTTCTTCCTCCATAGCTTTTTGTTTTCCCAGCCACATCCGTGAAAAACAAAAACAAACAACGGCCACAGAAATAGTGACATGCTCGCATGAGGTTGACACAGCTAACTGTTGTTAACCGAGCTGCTCGGGGGATGACTGTGTGTGTTTTTTCACACCACTCCCCCCGACACTTTAAGTCTTCATGTCCTTCTCTCTTCAAACTAACAGCAGTCACACACACACAGATGCAGACACAAAAACCCACACAGCAGGTCAAACGATGATCGGCTGGGGATGGGTGGCAGTGAGAGCAGGTGTCCTGACCCTGTCTGTCCCCCGCTGTCACCACTGTCTGGAAGACGACAACAGGATGGATGGAGGGAGAGGGACGGAGCAAGGGAGATAAATAAGGCGTACGACTTGTGAGAGGAGAAAGGGAGGGGGGGTGGACACCGAGGAAGAGATGGATGGGAAGATTATGAGAGAAAGGGAAGCAGGGAGTACTAGAGAGAGAGAGAGAGAGAAAGAAGGAAGTTTGATGTGAGGATAGTGAGAGAAGAAAGAAGTTATTAGAACATGTGGGGGGAAGTAGAAGCAGAAGAATAAGGGATGGATAGTATGAAGGTCGAGTGAACCACTTTTTCTTCTCCAGGCTAACAGAAATGTAGCAGCCCAGCAAAACTATTGACTTTAAAGATAGATGAAAGAAAAGAAATGTAGGGAAGAGACTGGGCGGGGAAGGGAAACAGAGAATGATTAGAGATGCAGAGAAAGATGGATGGTACGAAGAGAAAAAGCAGAAAGATGGAGGGATGTGGTTTAGGACAGGCAACCATAGGGGAGAGAGAGGTGACCTCTGAGATGTCACTCGGAGGGAAGGAAGAGGTAGGAAAAGAGAGATAGGAAGAGAGGGATAGGGTGACACAAGCCATCTGTTAGTCTGGGCTTTGGTTAGGGGTTTGTTTGCGTTGTGTGTCCATGTGTTGGTGTATTTTGGAAGACGCTGTAGGGCACACACACTCACACACTGTCGAATTAATGGCACTGTATAGCTGTAGATTTTCTCCTTAAGGGAGTTTTACATTTAAACAATAGAATCAGGGCTGTTCAGCATTAGCTGTATGCACTATTGTATTGGATGTGAGGGAGTGAATGGGTTTGATCCCATTTGTTCCCTCTAGATGTGAATTGTGGAGCCACTGGAGTATACAGAATGGGGTCAGAACACGGAATGGAAAATGTGTAAAAACATTGACACATGCACTCACATAAATCATCTGGGCACTAGGTTATGTGTTCAGCTGTGGGGCAAGACACGAAAAAGTGAGTGTGTTTGTGTGTGTGTGTGGTAGCAGCGTGTAATGTGTGTGTACTCATAGCAGGCTCGTGTTCCTGTGTGTGATTCCATCCAGAACTCCCCTCCAGCCACCAAGTACCACAACACTTTCCTCCGTCCTCTCTCTCCTTCCTACCTCGATCTTTCTGTCCGCTCTGAGCACAGAGCGATCCCACAATGCTGCTATTCAGTGCTACTCCTCCACACGCCTCCATCTTTACCTCGAGTCCACCTGTCTTTCTGCTCTGAATCAATCCTGTTTCAGACAATGCAGGTGTTTTTGGTTCCGTTGCTTTCTACACTGCATTTCCTTTTAATTTTGTGTGTCCTCTCAAGGTCACTGCCTCTTACTGCAATAGTGTTCCTTCTAAGTATATCTATTTCCCAAGAAAATATGTCATCTGCACCTAAAGATTTGAGCTTTACATTTGTAGAAGCAGGGATTTGTTTGGAATAAATAGATACTAGAGCAAGTAAAGCAGTCCCAAGACTTTATGTGTCTTTAAATGAATGTTTTGTGTTGGGTCAACAAAAGAGTTCATTCACAAAATCAAGCTGAAATAACTATACAAAACTGTAAAAATTGCCTCTCTGATTCAAATCTGTATTTCGTCCTTGAAGTCTTGAAACTTGAAGAAAATGTGAAAAAAAAAATTCTAACCACTCTCTTGTCCTTTGCCCAGCCTTTGCCGAGCTGCAGACAGACATCCACGAACTGACCCAGGAGCTGGACGGAGCAGGAATCCCCTTCCTGGACTACCGAACCTACGCCATGAGGGTCCTCTTCCCTGGGATTGAGGACCATCCAGTGCTCAAGGAGATGGAGGTACGGGTCAGTAGAGAGCACCCCACACAAACACACACACACAAACACACCAAATGAATGAATAAAAGTTGTTCTGTGTGTGTGTGTGTGTGTGTGTGTGTGTGTGTGTGTGTGCGTGTGTTAGAATTGGGCTGTTTGAAGATTAGGTTTTTTAGCAAGAAAGAAGAATAGAATTCATTAACTGAATTTGATTGTTTAAAGGAATGTTTTTTAAGAATGTTCCTTGTTACCACATTTTTTGATGTTTTATTTCTTTTCAAACCAATTTTTACAACTTTCAAAAGGGTGATGACTTTGAAAGTTTGTTCTATCTGTACAAGGCTTTGATCAGTTTAGTGTTTGGAAGGCTACATTTAAGCTGCGAGATATTTAAACTAGAGACCAAAACTATTAAAAACACAGCTTCTGTAGTTTCAAAGAAGTAAGATAAGAATGTCTTAATCTTAATGTTTCCACCGAGCATCTTTCATTGTCAACAGCTTCTCAGTTAGAGATGTTTCAAGCTCAAACTAGCAAAAAAAAATACCTTGTGTCGAAGTAACTCTCAGGGCTAGATCCAGTTTGATGTAATACAGCGCAGAGAAGGCTCTTTTTTAGGGGGGTGAGCGATGTCGGAGCTCCACTAAGTCTTGGTACGAATGATAGATTGCCTCTACCTGACCAAGCCTGTTTGAGTCTCCTGAAAAAGCAATGTTCACACATTCAATAAAACACTCTCCCCTCTACAGCTGCTCCTTTCTCCAGAGGGAACACTCTATCACTCTGCTGAACCTCGGCTGTGCGGACGCTGTAATGCAGCATGCACACACGCCTCCATCATTTCTCTGTATGCATTAGACGCGCACACATGACATCGCATGGAAATGCACACTTGCGCTCTTCTGACACGCATGTAAGTTGGCAGCATGGACGGGGGCCTCAATACATCCAGTATCTGCCCGCGCTATCACCTGTATTCCAAAGGGATAGTGTAGCGCGACATTGGATTTTCATTTGTATGGCCCAGGCAATCACAGGCCACAGTAGTGCGCTAGCAGGCAGATCAATTTCTTATTACAGCATGAAGCTCACATTCTCACTTCAAACCTCCGTTCCTCTCCCCTCAGAGGGGGGAGGTGGCCTGCCGGCTGCTTAAAGAAAGGAAGAGAATCAGCGATAAGGGGGCGTGCAGTGAGGGATGGAGGGAGGTTAAGAGAGAGAGGGGGCACTGGGAAAAGGTGGGAGAACATTTGGACAGTAATAGGCAGTAAACAAGTGCAAAACTTGAAAGCTGTGTTCATGGATGCATCTGGAAGCTGATTTTTCCATTATGATATATTATGTACAGAAATATGTTATGAGTGTATCTGTGTACATGCTCAATGTATCCTTCATTTGATATTCCTTATTTTCACACATACTCATGAACTCATTCTCAACTATGAACTCACAACCAAATTCTTTTCTCCACATCCTTCTCCTCATACTGATCTCAACCATTTCCCCCTACCTCTAATATTCTGCCCTCTTTTCTTCCTTTTCCATTTTTATCTGTCTTTTCTTCCCTTTTCTCCTCTTGTCTTCCACCCAATATCCTGTTTTCTTTCATTCCCTCCCTCCATCCATGCCTCCCTTTCATTTTCTCCATCTCCAATGTCCTTTCGATGGCTACTTTTCAACCGCCCCTGTCGTCCTCTACCCACACTCTTCCCCATCATCACCATCTCCGTCCCCTCCCCTCCAGGTCCCCGCTAATGTGGAGAAGGCCCTGACGTTGTTCGGACAGCTGTTAACCAAAAAGCACTTCCTACTGACCTTCATCCGCACCTTGGAGGCGCAGCGGTCATTCTCCATGCGAGACCGGGGCAACGTGGCCTCCCTCATCATGACGGCGCTGCAGGGGGAGATGGAGTACGCCACGGGCGTCCTCAAACAACTCCTGTCTGACCTCATCGACAAAAACCTGGAGAGCAAGAACCACCCGAAGCTGCTGCTCAGGAGGTAGGAAAACAGCGAGTAGGGAGAGGGGTTGAAACTCCGCACAAAAACATGTCACACGTGCCCGAGTGGTTTCCCCACTGAGGGTTCAAGTTTGAGGTCACGTCCCTTTGTTTATCACACGTCTCGCTGCTTTAGGGCGTCCTTGAGAAGAGGCACCCTCCAAGTGTGGGCACCTTGACCTTCTAGCCTTTAAAGTAGAAAAACAAAAACAAAACAAAAAGTTTTGCTCCCTTTTTTCTCTTACCCTCCTGTTGTCATGGCAGTGGTTTTTTACAAAATTGAACAGATAGTTATATTGAATATGGTGCTGAAACAGCAAGAGAACAGAAAATTATAGTAAATAGAGGCTGATGCTCTGTGAGATGTTGTTTTTTTCCTCATGCAGCTGAAGTTATGGACGCAGTGGACAGGGACTGTAGCTTTTAGAGGCCTATGTGACGTTAGCTCGTCTCTATCTCTAAACCCTGTCGCTGTCAGAGAGGATTACACCCCTGAGCACACACACACACTCCCAACGGAGCTGCAGTCAGACAGACCCCCACTCTCTCTCCTCTCACACACACACACAGAGAGGAAGGTAGAGGGGGGAAAATACGAGGGATATAGAGGGAAGAGAGGAGGATGTGCAAGGTGGGGTGCGAGGGATGGAGAGAGAAGGTGAAAAGGGGGAAGATGAGCACCAGAGGAGGGGAGGAATATGAGGTGAAAGAAGCAGTGAGAGAAAGGTGGATGGAGCAGAGGGATGGAGGGAAATGGTGATTGACAGAAAGAGAGGGCAAAATGTCTGGAGGGAGACCTGGGCTGGAGGCAAATTGATGGAAGGAGAAACACATGCGGGGGGAGAGAGAGAGAGAGAGAGAGAGAGGGGACAGTAGAAATGTGCAATATGGTGAGAGAGGAGAGAAAAGAGAAGGAAAAATGAGCTGCTACAGACAGTCGGGCACAGGGAAGATGCACGTATTCAAGGGAAGACACAATTAGAGAAATGGCCTGTCTCCAAATAAATTGGAATTAGACATTAAATGATAAAAAAGTTATGTTTTTTTTCTCTCTCCTCCTTCTCCTCTGAGAGATATTTAATTAAAAATCTAATCAAATAAATGACTCTCAGCCAGTGTGCCTGTGTGAAGCCTTTTCCAATCCCCTCTTGGGGTGTATGGTCACAATACGCTGTCCCTGCTAACTACACTAGCCTCGGGAGCTGGCGTTAATAAGCTCGGCAATTATTACACATGGTTCATCCTGTTTTGGTCTTTTTCCTGCAATAGATAGACTTCTTTTTTTTTTAACATATACAAGGAAAAGCACAGAAGGGAGAGATTTTATAGTCTGCTCCCGTGTGGATTTTCATCCCCTATGGTAAAATAAAGCTCTTGCATTGGGTGCATTTGGTTTGATTTGTACATAATGGGTTCAGACTCATTGCATGCAGCCAGGAAACACTGCATCAGCCCCCTCCTGTAACACACGTTTAAAAACTTTGGAACGACCGGGTGCAGGGACGCCGCTCCCCTGAATGAGATGTTGTTAAGAGTCGCCCACTATCATGTCCTGACATGCCCGAGAGCGTGTTCTGTCCAGGTGTATTCGCCTCCATCGCCCTCCATCCCTCTGTTCCCTGTTGCCTCATCTTTCATCCGCTATATTTTGCTGACAGCCATGGAAAAAAAAAAAGCTGCTCCACATACATCAAACAAACAGTCAAACGGCAAGGCTTGCGGAAGCGTAGGAGTTCACGTCTCGTTCCCGCTACAGGCCTTAACTGGTTTCACTAGCACATTGGCCTAGTTTCCTGTGTTTTTCCCTTTATTCCCTTACTATTCCTCAATTGTCAGGAAAAAGACAGAGAATTTCTGTGTAAAGTTGACAAGAAAATATCTTCTTGCGCTGTCATTTCTCAACAGAATGCACCCTGCACCTTGTGCCTCGCGAATGACAGAAAGACTCATTAGAAAGTTTGGGAATGTGGCCCAGTTAGACAACCCAGTAACCCAGCAGAAGACTCCGGTTATTGTTAATGCACCCCCATTCATCTAAGAGAAAACGAGGAATGGATAATTACACAGTCTTCCTGTTTCTCTCTAATGTGAAAAGGAAGGATGGTGGAAATCTGAAGATGATGGCGGCGAAGGACAAATGAACTCTTCTTGCCCCCCCCCACACACACACACACACAAACACACACACACACACACACACACAAACAAACATACACCCTTACTGCCAGTCTCCCTTTCAGCTGTTTAACAAATTAGACACAATAAGTCCATAATTACGATGCCTTTTAATTGTTTTCATTCGCCACTTGTTCACGTGTGTCTACTCTAGAGTGTGCACGTGCGGAGGTCCCCTTCATTACACGGCAGGTTTGTGATTAACGAGAGAAGTTAGCAAATTATACTAATTGCTGTATTTTTAATGAAGACAAGTAGGTTTGCTTGGAGGGGGTAAAAAACATGAGGGGGGTTTGTGGGGGGGGGGGGGGGGGGGGGGGGATGAAACAATGAAAGAAATGGAGGGGTTTGTTTTGCCAAGTTAATTTGTTTTCATGTGAGGGTGGGGGGGAGGGAGTAGAGCCGGGGAAAGGGCTCGGGTGTTTGAAGGCTAACCGTGCGACGATTGATAACGCTGTGTGTTCTCTTTGATGTGCGAGTGTGTCTTAAATGCCTCTTCCCCCTGTGGTACTGCAAGTGTTGGTTTATGCCCGCGAATCTGCACGTTTTGGGACGACTCCCAAACCTCCCAGTGCTTTTAGCAGGCATTTACGTGCTTCTTCGTTCACTGTCACTCTCTAATTTTCTTCTTCTGTTATTTCCCTCTCACCCTCACCCTTCTCCTTTCTCTTCCCCCTTCCATTTCCACCCTCTTTCCCAGGACGGAGTCTGTCGCCGAGAAGATGCTCACCAACTGGTTCACCTTCCTGCTTTACAAGTTCCTCAAGGTAAAATTGTGGCAGACACACATAACATTTGAAGCAATACTAATACCGCTGCTGTTTGAGAATAGAAAGAAGAAAAAAAATGCCTCACACACGTACACCATTACAGGTGCAGCATTAGATAAGGCAGAGGCAGCAGGCCACCTATCCCTTACCTGTGCCTTTCATGTGCTAAATTCCCCTTTCTCAGAATTGAGGAATTTGCGGTCTGAAGCGCTGTTCAGACGCAGCTGGTCATGTTGTTGTGATCGCCGTAGCCTGTCGCACTAACCTGTCCTCTCTTTGTGTCCCTCGCTGGATTCTTTTACAGCCAGGAGGAGCCAGTGTGTGTGTGTGCCCGTGTGTTTGTATCCCCCTTCAGAGCTTTGGGGCTTAGCAAAAGAGGAAGCCAGAGATCTTAGAAAAATGCATTCTCTCATTTCTCTGTCTGTCTGTCTTTCTCTTTTTCACTTCCTCTGCCTCTGATACGGAATCAGAGAGAATTATTGAGGCTTAAACTGTGCTAAATTCTTGTTCCCAAACACACATTCCCTATGCTCAAACATCGCTGCAGCTAATCAGTTAGCAGCGGGGCCTTAAACCCCCGCCAGGCCAGCCACTCTGGCGGACACCGAACCGGCCAAGCCCCCGGGGGTCCCAGTTAGCATCTGTGTGTGAGAGTGTGTAAGCTCTTAGTGTGCACGCATGTATGTGTTTTGGCCCCATATGCGAGGCAGCCAGAGTTTGGTTCAGACACAGGAGATGGGGTTACTAGGAAATCTACTGGGGATCTTGTAATAACAGCTGTGTTTATGAACTAAAGACAAAAACAACAGAAAAGACAGGAAAGAGGTGGAGGGATTTGGAGAGAAAATGGTCAGAAGTGGTTATGGATGGATGAGAGGAAGTGTTGCAGACATGAAAAAGGTTTTGAGTGCAAAGGAGAAAGCAAAGCAAGAGGGGAAAATAGAGAGACTGGGATGAATGAGTACTGAAGCAAAGACTTGCTGTAGCTAGCAGCAAGGTTACCCACCTAGCTTTTATCTAACCTCCGCAATTCAGCGCCTCTCTTTCTCCTGAGTTTTTAGGGGTCACATGAAAGAGAGGACCGGAACAATTTCAAGGTTCAGCCAGGTGTGAATAGAGATGGCTAAAGGTCAAGTAGTTGTTCAAAGCGAGGAAATAGATAAAGCTTTTACCTACCAAAGGGAACAGGAATGAGAAGAAAAATCCTTTTATCCATTACCCTATTCCAAGGGTTCACTTGTCCTCCTGTGCACTGGCTCGTTCGAGAGAACAGGGAGTCATGTGGTTACTCTATTTCTGCACCAGATGTGCTGCATGTTGCTCCAGGTAAAATTACAATGGGCTGTTTCAGGATGCTGTACGAAAATTACTTGACAAGTATAATTTAAGGAATCATAAGGATGTATTATAATAGTGGCAAAAGGGACACTGAAGTCAGTGAAGCCTTGTTTGTATGCTGTTAGACAGTCAGCCGGTGTGTTGTTTTTTCACTATAAGAAGCATGTGGTGGTGTTAGATTATCCCACAGAGTTCATCTGACAGCTTGCCAAGATGACTGACACGTGTTGATGCATGAACATGCCCGGCTGAAGGGCGGAGGGCAGGATTTACAACGCATTTCTTCTGCCTCAAGACAGAAAGTTGCATGTTTATGGCTATCAATGAATCATTGGTGGAACAGCATTCATTTTGTGACAAAGAGCATTTAAAAAGTATCATATGAGTTATGAGTACTGTATCTTTCAATCTGGCCTTCATGTCCATTACATTTTCTCCCTTGTTTGTTTCTTTGTTTGTTAAGTTGGAAAGACTTTTCCCCACATTGTTAATTATGTCACAGCCCCTCACCACGGCTTGGTATCATTAAAACAGTCTTTTTAATACCGATACCTCCACTTAAATACTGGTTGCTGAGCATATTTTTTTCGATACCAATGTCAAGAAATCCCTTTTAACGAAAGATAACATATACAAGTGGTCCATGACCCAGCGTTTCTCCTGCCTGCCTTCAGACAGCCAATTGCCTGCCCTATGAAATATTTGCACAACATGGATGCTACATGCTTATTGGCTCACTAATGCTGATGAACCCTAGCCTATGAAATTTGTTACCAATTGACAAGACATTTCTTGATTGTTGATAGTATGGAGGCAATTCGATCGGTGCTGTGAAAGTGTCAAAGTTCAATACCCAGCCATCCCCGACCATTTAAGGAGTTTTGACCCTCAGGTTGAGAGGCACCGTTCACAAACTGTGAGCCCACAACTCCCATAAGTACAGGAGGTAAATGCTGAGCCAGAACAGTTTCATTAATAATGTTACTGTTCGCATTCATCTTTTATTTTAAATACAAAAAAAGTGGTTGCTTAAAACCTGTCTGATTGTCTTATAGTCGTGCCTTTCTTCATCTGACTTCTTAGTGACGTCGCTGCACTCCTCCGCAAAATGTTAATATCGCAATAGGAGTAGGAGTGATGGCCAACACTACACAAACAAGACCCAAGTGGTATTAACCAGAATTTTCCTTTTAAAGAGCAACTGAGAAGTTGAGAAGTGGTGCAAGCAGGCAGAGCTCTGTTGTCAGGCCAGCAGCAGAACGAGTGAGTAAAAAAGAAAGCGAGGGAAGACGAGAGAGAGAGAGAGAGAGAGAGAGAGAGAGAGAGAGAGAGAGAGAGAGAGAGAGAGAGAGAGAGAGAGAGAGAGAGAGAGAGAGGAGAGAGAGAGAGAGAGAGAGAGAGAGAGAGAGAGAGAGAGAGAGAGAGGGAGAGGGGGAGGGGGAGAGGGGGAGGAGAGGGAGAGGGAGGGAGAGACAGGGGCCCAACATCCCAGTGCTCGTTGCCTGGTTGACACGTCTCACACACCAAAGTGCTTCTCCAAGCGTTTTTCACTCCTCAGTCGTTAACCTTCTATTAACTCCTCCATCAATTGCCACTCACTCACACTCACACTCTGCCTGTTTCCTCTCCTTCTTGTTCACTTACTCTCTCAAACACACACACACACATACTCACAGATTTACAAAGGTTGTTTTTTTCTGAAAGAAGAGACACAGGGGAAAGAAAATGGTGTGTTAGTGTGTGTTGCTGTTAGCCAGCACAGGCCAGGGCCTCGTCCTCCTACTGCGTGTGGTTGGCTTAAAAAAGACGAGAAATATAATTGGAGAGTTGTTCGGCAAAGCTTTGCACTTTTGCTGTTGTGTACTTTTGTTTTTTATTGACGTTTTTGCACATTCACAGATTGTATTCTAACAATCTTCCTTTTACCTGATTCTCTTTCCCGGCTTCCTTCCACCACATTCTCCCCGTTTCCAGGAGTGTGCTGGTGAGCCTCTCTTCATGCTGTACTGTGCCATGAAGCAGCAAATGGAAAAGGGACCAATAGACTCAATCACTGGAGAGGCCCGTTACTCCCTCAGCGAGGATAAGCTCATCAGGCAGCAGATTGACTACAAGACTTTGGTAAGTGCACGTACATATACTGGTGCACTCAGACCTTTGGATGGCACATTAAAACAGATGCACATGTACAGCTAATAAAGATGTCAAGACTGCAGCAACTGGTAGACTGATCGTTTAGTCGATCAAAAGAATTTCCAGTCGTTAGGTCGTTTCATCAATCATTTCAAGCAACATTGTTAAACATTTGCTGGTTTCAGCTTCTTTAGTGTAAGGATTTGATGTTTCTCTTTGTCAGTTACTATAAATGTAAATGAAAGGTGTTTGGTGTTTTAGTATTTTATAGACTAAATGATTATATGTGAAAATAATCAGCAGATTAATAAATAATGAAAGTAATTGTTAGTTTCAGCCTTACAGAATATTGAAAAGTATTTATATTGCACCCAGATTTCCTGGAAAGCCTCACGTGCTAAATCAGGGACCCTTTTGAGAGCAGTTGTTTGGAACACTGGCAATCTACAACTTAAGTTTTATGACACACAATTAAAGGTGTAAACAAATAAAATTGTGATTAAATGCATTTATAATTGTAATAATCAGCTACATCAGCACTGTTGCGCAGTTAAACATTGATTCCAAATCGCCTCAAGAAGTGTTAGTTTGTAGGTCAAATATCATTGCAGGGTCATGCTTCCCCACATCGATCGTTAACACTCCGCTCTGTGCTGACTTTCCGCTTTAAATGTGACGGTGCCCTCTGACCTCTGCCTCTGTAGACGCTGCACTGTGTGAACCCGGAGAACGAGAACGCACCCGAGGTGACGGTGAAGAGCCTGAACTGTGACACGGTGACGCAAGTGAAGGAGAAGCTGCTGGATGCCGTGTACAAGGGCACGCCATATTCGCAGAGACCAAAGGCGTCCGATATGGACCTGGGTAAGGAGAGGGGAACTGACACACACATACACACACGTCGAGCACAGGTGCACTGCTACAGGGGGTAAAGAGGGAATTATTTCAAGGGCTCTCTGAAGCAGGAGGGGGTCTTCTAGACAGGAGAAATAATTCTGTTCAAAAATAAATTCAAGTCAGGGGCCAAAAGTCACTTAAATTATGCATCATACCCTTTTAATTTATTCAATCAATGAACTTGCAATGCAGTCTGCATCCTTAGTAAGTCACAGCAACTTTATATTTGCAGGAAGGTTTAAGAGACTGTATCTATGCAGCTTACAGTATGTCCCATTTAACAACTTATTTCCCTTATATAAAACATACAACATACACAACCTTACCTTCTCCTCTCTCTCTCTGTCTGTGTGTGTGTGTGTGTGTGTGTGTGTGTGTGTGACAGAATGGCGGCAGGGCAGGATGGCTCGCATCATCCTTCAGGACGAGGACGTCACCACTAAGATAGACAACGACTGGAAGAGACTCAACACCCTGGCTCACTACCAGGTAACATAAATCTCATGTTGTTCTGTGTCGGTTGTCGTTGTTTTGGGTGCATTTAATTTGCAAATACAATAAATGTCACTTAGAAAATGTAGCACAGTAGCAATTCTGAAAATAGATTATGTGGTTGATCTGCTGCTGGACATCCTATGCAGTGTTAACTTTTGTTGGAAACCCTGTTTCAGGTGACAGATGGCTCAGTGATTGCCCTGGTGCCTAAACAGAATTCAGCCTACAACATCTCCAACTCCTCCACATTCACCAAGTCCCTCAGCAGATACGGTACGAGAGAAGGTGTGTGTGTGTGTGTGTCTGTGTGTGTATGTGTGTCTGTGTGTGTTTTGTCTGTGTGTACAAGTGAATGTATGTCCCAGTCTCATAATGTGTGCAAATGCATTTCTAACAACACACCAGTTACAATTTGTTTTTTGTTACAAGTAAGCTGCTGCCAGATACCCGTAAAAACAAAACAGCTACATTGGATTCAGTATAATCCTGATGTATATGTTTTAAGATTCAGAAGTTCCAGTCTTATGATAACACAAATTGACAGCGTGCATTTTGGGAATATTAACTAAAATTTCTCAAATGTGACTGATGGAACTGCAGTTTATGCCAATTTAATGCAAATAAAGATACGTTCCACCACATGCAAACGCTGAGTGTAAAGAGAACCTTTGTTTCTCACTTCTCTCAGCTTTATTTCTCTGTGTTCAACATCCTACACAGTACAGAGCACAGTGACTCCTGGTCCGGAGCTCTGCCTCAGTGAGACTCATAAATACTTACTAACACCCCCATCACACTCACTCTGTACTTTCCTGGTCCACATTCTCCACTGACATTTTGAACCTCTCAATCCTTTCCTGCTTTGTCACGGAAGTGACAAGCATTCAGACTGAAGGCGTAATGCTCCGTGCCCCAAAATAGCGGATCACTGTCCAACAAATGGAGGGGGGGTGCAGGAGAGAGAGTGACAGACAAATTTATTCTGGAATGAACGAGTGTCGTGCAAGTGGAAGAAGCTGTCACCTTTCAGAAATGCTTTCAACTCCACACAGAGATGTTGCTCTCTGACACAGCCTCAGATTTCTTATTCATGCGTTTTTCTTAATGCCAAGGTTAATTTACAGGTATTTCACCCTGAAGTGAAGATTCAGATAAAATGAATTATACTTTAATAAACCTGTTTTGATATATGTAATCAGATCAAAATGATCTCATAATACCTGTGTCTTCTCAACCTGAGGCCTCAGATTTCTGTATGACAGATAACTGTGCTTCATTGTAAGCCTTCTCTAATACCTGTCTTATGTCTAAGACAAAACTCTTTCACATATTTAAACAAAAACAAAAGGCAAGTTTTTTATGAAGCACCTTTAAATCGACAGAGTTTGACCAAATTGCTATAGGGTGGTACATGCCAAAGAACACTTAAAATGTAAGAAAACTAGTAAAAATAGTGTGTGGCAAAAAAACACCTGAAAAAATGATAGTCAATTATAAAATAAAACTGACAGGCGGGAAAAATGAACAACAGTAAAAACCACTGACACACATCAGAGCAGTAGTCTGTACACAATTTTGACCTCTTAACTTCCTCGTTTTCTATTTACCTCCTTATCCCGGGATGCTTGGATTAACAAAAGATCAAACTGATGCAATAAAACAGACGCTCAGCTCCACATGTGGTGTCTGCTCTTTCTTAATGTTTTTTGTCTTTCACATAACTCTCCTCCATTGTCTCCTCCTCCACCTCCTTCCAGAGAGCATGCTGAGAACTGCCAGCAGTCCAGACAGCCTGCGCTCCCGAACACCCATGATCACCCCCGACCTCGAGAGCGGCACTAAACTGTGGCACCTGGTCAAGAACCATGACCACTCAGACCAGAGGGAAGGGGACAGAGGGAGCAAGATGGTCTCTGAGATCTACCTGACCAGGCTGCTGGCCACCAAGGTATCCAGCAGCTACACACACACACACACACACACACAAGACCCTCCCTACCACATTCCTGTCATGTAGCCCACTTCCAGCAGCAGCCCCTCCCCCTGACCTTTGTTTGCTGGTGGTCTCAAAGCTCATTAACATTTTTCATAACCTTTCACACAAAGACACACATATGCACAGGATGAGTGTGTGTGTGTCTTAATTAGGAAGTTGACCTTTGACTATTGAGTTGTTTGGTTGGAGTTACTGGGCCCTCTGTTGGTGGCCTCGGGCTTTCAGGCCCAGGCCTTTACCCTGCAATCATTACTCACCAAATTCCTCTGTGTCCTCCAGCCCACAGTGTGGAACCTGTGCTCAGGTTTTAGTGCAGCATGTGTGTCTTCAGATGATGATCTGAAAGGTTATCTACAGTTTGTGTTGATGTCCTGGAGACACAAGGATCAGCCAATGTGTATTTCATCCCTGAGTAACTTGTTAGCCACCACTGGGCAGAGTGTGATTGAGTTCCTATCTCTGCTAAAGTGTTTTATGAAACAGCAGTTGCAGCCCTGGGACTATTTTGTATTCTGGGACTGTTGAAGCTGGTACGATGTTGGCATCTTCACCAGAGCTGTTTCAAGAGCAATTTAGAGAGGTTTGTGAATGTTCTGCAGCTGGAGGGTTGTTTAGCTTGTTCTTTGTTTTTTCTTTCCTTCTTTCTAGCTCCATACAGTGTTCTGCTGTAAACAGCTTGTTTATTCAGTTATGGGAAAAATAAATATTAAAAGTTTGTGTTATCAACTCTGCTTCAAGTTACTATTTACTTTGCAGATTACGATAATTCAGTGTTGGTAGGCTATCACTCAGGGAGTGTTGTGGGCGGGAAATTGAGTGAGACCAGAGAATGGTGACGAGATGACAAAGACAAGTGGCTGTATAAGTTTTTTTTATCGTCAAAAAATCAACTGATTGCAATAATCAGAAAAATGCTGAATGCTGTATCTGGCTCACTTGGTTTATTCCTAATTGTTAATTCTAAGGAATCTGAAATTTGCAAAGAAAGTTGTTGGTTTTGGTTTTGGTTTTTAACTGTCAATCAAAACTTCCATCTGTAACTGGTTTCATATTTCCTCCTGAACATTGACCTGCTGTTTCTTCTGAGCTTTACATGCAGTCACTTAAATCATCATCTCATCGTCACGTGAAGGCTACTGACAACTAAACCATCTAGACCAGCGGTCCTCAATAGGCGGCCCCCGGGCCGCATCCAGCCCGCCAGCCTCCTGTTTGTGGCCCCCAAACTGTTATTTCTTCATCATGTGTTTTGGTTGGGTCAGCACGTGTACACCGGGACTTGTCTCCATGCCAACGATACACATACAGCTGGGTCACTCACCGCTGCGATCGCAACTTTTAACTTTCACTTTCGTTTTCGGAGCAGTTCGCGTATTCACATTTTGCCGGTGGCAAGAGATAGAAATGGCGTTTTCCAAGTAAACTGCGATAACAAAGTGGACAGTGAGAATCAGCAACTCATAGAAATAGGAACTTAAAATTTGCATTCATTCTTCCTCCAACCAGGACAAGACCCACGGATCTGACAGTGCTACAATAACACACACTTAAGTTGTTTAACAGGTATTAGCAAGTTTCATCATGTATTTTCACAACAAGGCTAACGGACGGGGAGTTTCTCCCGGCAAACACCCTTTTACTCACGGTGCCAAAATTTGTATCATCCATTGTTAAAACTCAACACCATTTAATCATAGAACAAATGACGTGAATTAACCCACAGCCATCTTACATATCATCATATTCACAAACACATTCACGAACCATAATTACACCAACACCAACAGAATACCCAAGAGTCATTGCACCACAGTCCACAAGGGGCGTTACAATATGCCAGGAGAAACTGTGATGAAGATTTCCAATTTGAAACGGCGTTATGAGACGAAGCATAGGAATTTTGAAGAGACATTTCCTCAAAATTCAGAGATGAGCACAACAAGCTGCAAGCAGGATTCTTGTCACATCTATGTCACAATGAAGGCAAACAAAAAGAGGAAATATTCAACTATGTATTTTAATTTATGTTAAAATGGAAATTACATTTTATTTTAGTTCGTATTTTGTTGTTTAGAATGAAAAGGACATTTTGTTTTGAATATTACAGTATTATTGCATGTGGCCTGACCGACCTCAATACATGGACCTTTGAGTCATTGAAAAAAATCTTTGTGGCCCTTTAAGATTTGTATTTGAGTACCCCTGATCTAGACTCATGGTTCTGCATTTGTTCATTAACCTCAAGAAATACCTAATTTACATATTATGGGTCCACAAAATATTTAATGTCTAACTAAACTTTTACACACCCATCCCAGCTGTTTTTCTTCCCAATCTCCTTTCACATGCTCACATTCTCTAACAAAAGCGTATAACAAAATCTCGCAGCAGCTGCCTGTGCAGTCTACTAAAAGTGTCAGACTTTTTGTTCTCATTTGCAAATATTAACTATCTTGGTGATTCAGCTCAGCCTGGTATTTCCTCTCCCCCGATGTTTCACTCATTAGCTCCTGATTTCCAGTGTTATGGCTTCAGGTAGGAAAGTGCAAGGTTAGCGGCATCAGTGCAACCGTGATTGGGAAATGCAAGCCAGAGGTGAACAATGGGGGAACTCTGAGCGCTGCAGTTTGTTCTTATTTATTACAGTGCCCCACAGCTTTGTGTGTTTTAGGGAAGCTGATTTTTGGATGTGTGAACGAGTACAAAACTACACATTCAACTTCTGGCTGGTTTAAAATAAGGTTTTGTAAGAGGTGGCATGGATGCTTGAAGATGGAAACAAAGGCGCTGAACGCTTGTGGGAAATATCAAATCGTTTCAACTTCAGAGGAATTTGAGAGGATTCAGAATCTCTGGAGTTGTGTGATGTGGTAAAAAACATTGCAGAACAGCCGTAGGCTGAACTCTCTTTGGGCCCTATCCTAAACACTGTAAGGAACACTGAGCACTAAACACCATCACAAACTCTCAGGAAGTTACGAAAAGCGAAGCACCGTCATTCTCAAAAAGCTGCTACTGACAGCCGTCGCCTACAGCCAGACCATCACCAGCAGAGAGGAATATGCAGGCAGAGGCTGTTTTTCAGTGGTGTGCTGATACACTCACATACGATATTATTGGTGTTTAAAACTAATTCTTTTGTATTTACGCCAAAGCACACAGTGTGTAAGCTAGCACCCTGGTGTTTGCAGACTGACTAAGGCAGTGTTGGTTCTCCTCTTCAGGGTACCCTCCAGAAGTTTGTGGATGACCTGTTTGAGACCATCTTCAGCACAGCACACCGAGGAAGTGCCCTGCCTCTCGCCATCAAGTACATGTTTGACTTCCTGGACGAGCAGGCGGACAAACACTCCATATCAGACTCTGATGTACGGCACACTTGGAAGAGCAACTGGTGAGTGAGAGTGTGTGGTGTGTGTGTGTGTGTGTGTGTGTGTGTGTGTGTGTGAGAGAGAGCAGTAAAAGGGCATCATTTGAGGCATTTGGTAGCTGGTTTGTGTCTCATTAGTGAACAAACTTGCTGCAGTTTGAAAAATTTGACTGTAAGCAGGCAAATATGCAACACTTTACAGTGGTAGTGCAGCAGAATTTACAGTGTTCCTATTTCCCTAGCCTGGGGTACTTTATCACTCAGACTGCAATGCTCTTTGCACCTTAATAACTGTGCAACTCTTCCTCTGTCTTCTTCATCTTATCTCTCTGTTCTCTCAATCCTTCCAGTCTTCCTCTGCGGTTCTGGGTGAATGTGATCAAGAACCCCCAGTTTGTCTTCGACATCCACAAGAACAGCATCACAGACGCCTGCTTGTCTGTTGTGGCTCAGACCTTCATGGATTCCTGTTCAACATCGGAGCACAAACTAGGGAAGGACTCACCTTCAAACAAGCTGCTCTACGCTAAAGACATCCCCAACTATAAGAACTGGGTAGAGAGGTACGTACACATGTTTTCAAATGTTTTTTGTTCTTTAAAGCTGTTTTAATTTAAACATTTTCAAGATCCAGAATGTGTTTTTTTTTTTTTTTTTCCTCCTCCAGGTACTACTCTGACATCTCCAGGATGCCGGTCATCAGTGACCAGGACATGAGTGCCTACCTGGCAGAGCAGTCACGCCTGCACGCCAACCAGTTCAACAGCATGTCGGCCCTACACGAGATCTACTCCTACATCGTCAAGTACAAGGATGAGGTGAGAACTCTTAAGTACTCCTTAGATATTTTAATTTATTTCAACATGCTTTTGGACCTCAATTGTCTGTAGTTATATCTTACCTACATACTTTAGACGGATATTTTTTTTTTATTTGGTACAAATGTCCACTACAACTCGAGGTTGAACTGATTATAGGTTTAGGTGGTCAAAGGTCGAGGTGACTGTGACCAGCTCTGGAACAGCGACCGCGGGGCGGTGATCCTGGTCATTTACTTGTAGCTGATTATTCACAATAAATATCTTCCTGCCTGCCCGTTATTTGTATCATCTGAATAGTAAAACATCTACAGAAATGTTGAATTTCATTGATGGTGGCTTGACGTTGGTCAGGAAATTGTAAATATAGAAAAAAACATGAATTAAAGATCCCATGTTATGCTCATTTTCAGGTGTTCTACACCTCTGTTCACCCTCTGTCTGAAAGCTCAGTTCTAGTGCCAGTCTCTTTAAGATAATCTCACTTTCTAAAATATACTGTAGGTAGAAAGATAGAAGGTGAATGAAACAGGTATTTCTGTTTAAGAATAGAAATTCAGAGCAGCAGAGTGTTTTAATTTACACCATGTATCAGTCATGAACAAGGTAGGTGGGATGTTGGTGTCCTCCAGCAGCCTTACTTTGGAACAATGGCCGCATGTCTTGAGAGGCATTATAACATGGACTGACACCTTCACCTTTCTGTCTGCAGATCTTGTCGGCGTTGGAGCGGGACGAGCAGGCGAGGAGACAGAGACTGAGGAGCAAGCTGGAGCAGGTCATCGACACAATGGCCCTGACCAGCTGAGGACCATCCAGCACCTCCATCTTCTCCTTTTTCTTCACTCCTCCTCTCCATCTGTCTCTCCCACTCGCTCCTCTCAACCCAACAACAAAACTCCAACCCCCAACAATACGACAGACGAACTGCAAAAAGGACAGAAGCAGTATACTGCAAAACTGGGGGAGGGGGTTCGGCAGAGATGGGCGGGCCTGTGTACGCTTACATGTGTATGTGTGTGTGTTTGTCTGCAGCCCCGTACAGTGTGTGGGCTGGTGTCTGCTGTGTGAGGGACTGGGACACCGGACGATTTCACACAAGCATACATGGAGAAACATGTCAACTGACAGCATTTGATTATTGTGGATGTTGGTGTTTGTCGTTTGCTTGATTTTGATTTCAGGAGTTTTGTCGTGATTACGCGATGGTCAGGAAAGAAACAATGGAAGCCTGGAAAAAGAACTCCATATATGGCCTCATTAACAGGACGGACCAATCTGTGACGAGCCAATGGAGAGAGGCTCTCTAGGTCATGTGACTCCAACGGGTGTCGCAGTTTTAAAGGATGTTAGATTTTTTTTTTTCTTTTTGTATAAATGTAATCAACTGCCCACTCTCTGATCTCTCGCCACTTGTATTACTGCTGAATTTGCACAATTTACAGAAACGTTACAAAGGAAGACGATATAGATATTATATATAAATACAGCTACGTTTTTAAAGAAAGATTAGGGAGAAAACAATTTTTGTTGTTTTTCTTTTTCAACCAACCAACACAATAAAAAATACAAGCGATACAAAACATGATTTGATATTTGAAGTACAAAAGAAAAAAACAACGTAGACAAAAAAAAAACAACGAAAAAGAAACAAAAAAGTCGTACTGTGCCATGTTTTCTTTGAATGTTGTTTAGTGCAAAGACATTTTGTTAGATGGAATGTGCTACCGTATGATTTTTAAATATGAACATGCCTAGTGACTGAAAAGAATTGTTTGAGCAGTGACCCGTCATAGGAATCTTTGTTGAAAAAAGCGGGGCATCTTCGCGAGGACAGCTCATGGTGTCACAGTGATAACATGAAGTTGCTGTTGTCTCTAATTCAATCAGTGCAATCTTTTGGTTTCAGAGAACCAAATATATACTCACAGGATTGTCGCTTTATCGTGGCCACGTTTGTATCCGGCGGCGTGGCTGGTTCTGTTTCTTCGAGGGTCAGGAGGTGACGGTTCGGTGGATCATGGTTTAGTGACTGAACAATGAAGTAGCTACATTGCACTACCTGAAATATTCCAGTTTGCCCCCGATACCACGCAGCCACCATATCTAACCGTTTGTGTTATCCATCCCCGTGAAGGCTCGTACATCATCCTGTTGGAGCAAAGCTAAAGTTCGGGTGCTCTCAGACGCTGTTTACGTCTTTACAGGAGCGATGATGAGGTCAGGTGGAGCTTAGCCGAGTCCTTCGGTGGTGAAACAAAGTGGGGAAAAAGCTGTTTGCAGCGTGAAGCCACTTTCTTCTTTCATTTTCTCCATGTTAATATCCAAATAGAGGGGCAAAGAAAAGATATAAGTGTTTCTCTCCACCTCTTATCTATCTGTTTGAGACGGGGAGGGTTTAGCTTTTTATCAATGCGGGGTGTTATAGAAGATGCAGGGGTGAGACACCTCTGTTCATTAGCAACACAAGGCTGAGTAATCCTCCCCTCAGCCTGCAGCTCTTGTTTCAAAAACTAGCCTATTGCCATGTGTGGCTTAAGCTTTTCTTTTTATTATTACTGCTCTCTTAAGAGGATTTCTTTGTTTCTCTTATTTTTTGAAGTCTTGAAGTCAGGGTTTATGACTTTGTGGTGAGAATAATGTTTCAGATTTTTTTTTTTTACTGCTTGCCTAAACCAAACTGTGGTCTGTATAATGTTTTTGTTCATGTTTTCATTTGTAAATTGTATACTTTTTTCACGAGGACAAAAAGCTGTTTGCCATTTTTTTGTAATCAGTTTTTTTTTTTTCGTCTTTTTATTTTCAACATGTAAATTGTACATTACGGTACACAGAAGACAAAATTCTCTTCGGTTTTGCCTGAAGTTGAAGTACTTGACCGAACCTCGAGGTTTATTTTTCCTGATATCAAGGATCAAAATGAAAAATTGTTGCATCAGATGAGCATCTGTGTCTTTGTGATGGAAATGTGACTTGCTGCTTTAACTCTTGTACCTTGTTTTTTCTATCAAACATTAGGGCTGTCATTTTATGCTGATCATGAATGCTGTCGCTGTCCATTTTTACGCCAGGTTCCTTAAAAAAAAAACAATCTCCTCTCACATCCAAGAACAGTGAGCACAACCTCCCAGAATTAATGTCATCCCAGCATTTTGTTTACATGTCTAAGATGTGACATCGCTTTCTACAGCTCGTACATAAGAGCATAGTTGAACTGGATACCTGTGAGGACTTCATAGTTCTCTCTGTACCTGCCAAAACATAGTCTTTAGGGACCACTCTGCCCGTGTTAGGATACAGATTTCTCCTTTTTGGCTGACCAGGTTGGCCACACATACACAATCATCTCTGTTTTAATAATAGCTATTAAAGAGAGTACTGCAAAACCGCCACCAAAATATGCTTAGTCCACTTTACGAAAATTATAAACATGTTTTTTTTTCCTTCAGTGTACAGCTGAGTTTTTGCTGCATTTGTACATTTTGCTGCTCTTACTGTAGATCGGGAGGAAATAGATGACTGCTGAGGCCAGAGCTCAGCAGTGCTGTTAACAGCAGCCCCTTTGAATGATCAGTATGAGCACAATGTACAGTAGAGACAATTCCCCTCGGTCCCTGAAAAGGCACACAGACTGAAACCGACTGAGGCGCTGGTGGCCAGTCGGTGATCCGTCAGGCTTTTTAAAGACACTTAAAACATTCTCAATTCATTCTCAGGTTCATGCTCCATTTGTGTCGTATTCTGGTTGTAATTTGGTTGGTTAAACGACTGCTGGGGGAGTCTGCTTGTTTATCGTTTGCATGGCTACTTGCCCTTTAGATTGACCTGGACGCATCTTTAGAGAAACTTCCCCCGGCCACCGTTCTCTATCCTTATTTTTGCACTGTTTGGTGTGATAATTGACTTGTATTTATTGTTATTGAGGTGGTATACAGCATGTCTGTTGTCTAAGAGTGTTTGATGTCATCAGGAGGAAGCCAGCATCAGCTGCTGACTCGGAGCTTGTCAAAAGACAAGAAAGTTGACAGGGAGTTGCTGGTTAAATGCTGTTTAATCTGTCAAGTCAGAACAAATGAACAAGTGAAGTTTACCGCACCGCCTTCAATGTGAGCAGATTCAGCACACAGTCACATATCTTATGTTTAATTCTCAGCTCTTTAGACATGCTTAGTCACACTTTTGCCTTTCCAAACAATCATAGTTCAATCAAACCCAAGTCCTGGCACCATTCTGTTTTCTGTTGTGTTTTTTTTCCTGCTCTCTTACGTTTCTGGAAAATCCACTAGTTGATTTTATTTTTTTCTTCCTTTTTTTTTTTTTAAACGGAAGTTACATTAGAAACCAAGGAAACACAAAGCAAAATGAAATTCGGACAGAGCTGGCAAAGGAGTTTTAATACTACAATAACTCAGATACAGAGTTTCAGACTTGAAGCAACTGTCACAAGTTTGCAGGTTAACATTCATTGTGTAAATATTCTGTTATTTCCTATTTTGCAGATTTACTACTTGTAAATAAACACACATCAAGGAGAGATTAAACATTTTTTGCTAAATAAAATGTGTCGTGGGATTTTTGTTAAATGATTTGTGCTGTTTTATAGGTGGCGGGGGGATGAAGAAGTCATGCAGGTTTCTCTTACTGTATGCACTTTGTGGTAGCATTCATACATGAATATGTTGTACTGTAGCACGGGCCTTATGATCCCACAGCTAACACCTGCTTGCTATACCTGTCCTTATATGTGTGTATTTGTTCTTTTCTCTACTGGGAGCTGTCCTTCATTCATTCATTTTCAGATGATCTAATCAGCTGGACACATCGAAGGGATAATCATTCCCAGTGACTACCGAAAAGGGAGCTAGCTAGTTAACTCTTTGGAAACTGCCTCAGCTAACTGCTTACATTTGACAACTGTGGACATGCTAGCACTAGCCACGGTAACTCTGGGCTCCTTTTCA
The DNA here is from genome assembly GCF_900880675.1 of Sparus aurata. NCBI lineage: Eukaryota > Metazoa > Chordata > Actinopteri > Spariformes > Sparidae > Sparus > Sparus aurata. Next base: position 25,999,083 of record NC_044192.1, read on the forward strand.
TTTACTCTGTACTGAGCTTTATGGCTGATAGGCTAAGCTACAGTAGCATCCTCCATTTTGGACTTTCTGGCTTTGTATTCACTAAAAGGTCAGCGTTGTCAAGACAAATGTTGTTGTATAGAGTGAAATCGCAGCAGGGTTGGAGCTCACTACATTTGATGAACTGATTTTGAGACAAAATTTAAATGTTTGCAATGTTAGTTGACCGGACCTTGACACTGCCGTGAAGCATGTTGCTATGTAGTTAAACTTTAAACATGAAAGGTTGCACGTTTTTGGTCAGGTTCAAGACATTTTATTAGAAACTTAGTTGTGGCTCTGTTTAGCCCATGAGCAGCATACATCTTTGAAAATTGTCTTTGGAGTTTCTGCATTTAAGGTGCAATATGTAAGGGTCTTGATTGAAGACATTCAAAAGTGGACTGAAATCAACAGATTGTGAAGAAACAATCATTTGTAAGTTATTGTTCCCTTGCTAGTGCTGTTAACACCAAGTTCATTGCACGGGCCACTAACTGCATTGCTAACTGAGCTAACTAGCTAACAGCAGGTGCAGTTAGAGGTTACTCTAGTGATATGCTGCCCATATTTGGTTTGGTGAATGTCAGCTGGCTGGTTAAGACATATTGCACCTTTTAGATAATAAATTTGACCACATATTAAGACTACATTGTAGTGAAACATTGCTCTTGTAAGGCGGCCTCTGTCAACATTTAAAGTGAGACTCTTGCCAAAATGCAACCAAGGCTTTATTTGTGATTGAATATGAGTCATACCTTCGGGTAAATGCATAATTATGACGAAAGAGGCACTTTTAAGATTGTAGTAGTTAGTACCGTAGTTTCGTTTTCGGGCAAGCTCATTTTGAATGGGAGTGCTCGGGGCAGCGATACGATGGCATCAAAATCGCTATTTTTAAAACACTAAGAAGGCTCGACACAACATGAAACTTTGCTCGTAGCATCACCAGGGTCTCTACTCATGAACACAAGCATTGAGAACATTGTTTGTGTACACAAAGTTTATGAAAATGAAGGTTTTTGAACTACTCACGTTAGCTGCTGCATCTCCGGAGCGCGGCCGTCATGGCAGGCAAAAAGTGTCGATCTACGAGTGTGACCATCAGGAAGGAGAGTAATGGTGGGACGCTTCTCAAGCTTAGTTCCATATGAATGCACGGATAATTCATTGTTTTGTCATTAGCGAAAAGCAACATTGACGTCCACGTTGAAAAGGGAGCCTCATATTACAAGCAATACTACAATCAGCAGCCGGAAAAGTCACGTGACATCTCGCGTGGATAGGGATTTCATGTTGTGTCGAGCCTTCTTAGTGTTTTAAAAATACCGATTTTGATGCCATCGTATCCCTGCCCCGAGCACTCCCGTTCCAAATTAGCTTGGCCGAAAACGAAACTACGGTAAATCTTAAGTGCCTCTTTCGTCATAATTATGCATTTACCCGAAGGTTTGACTCATTCAATCACAAATAAAGCCTTGGTTGCATTTTGGCGAGCTAGTCTCACTTTAACACAACAAAACATTTTGTAACCCTCAGTGTAAGGTACTGGAAAAGCTTTTTGGCTCTGCTACAGAAGTGCACAGTATCTGCACTAATATCGATCATTTCCTTTCAATAATGAGTCCACGGCAGCTTCTTAATGGGCTGTGTCATTTAGTATCAATGAACTGAGGTTCAAATTGTTCATAGCCAGAGAAACCTTGTCAGCCTGCAGCACGATAGCTTCCCTCCACCGTCTGCCCGCCTTTCATAACAGGAGCAGCGTCATTAATCATCCTCGTGGCACATGTACTTGAGTGGCTGGTGGAGGTTTGTTCTCTGGAGGTGTTAATACTAACACGTTTAACCCCCCCAACCATACATCATGCGTGCACTGCCCTCAGCTTACATGGGGCACTTAATGGAAGAGAAGCTCTGAGTGTATAATACAGCGGCACGTCAGTTAGGCTCAGATAGGCCGCGCCACTGATTTCCATGGCACGTATTGCTGCCGAACAAGGAGGCGTGGAGTTAAAGAGCAAGAGAGGCACCCGGAAGAGAGCATACTGGAATGAACCAAAACCACCTTGTCCTTTTTTCACGGCCTGCCTTAAAGCGTCAGCACTTCCCTCCCTCCCCCCCCCCCCCCGGATTCAATGAGCCCAGATAGACAGAAAATGTTATCGTTCGCACCATGTGTAACCAGCCGGGCTAATTCAATTAAAATTCCATCCAAGGAGGAACGCTGAAATTGCGTAATGGTCGTGGGAGCACTGAATCTCGTAATGATCCTGTCAAGAGGCAAATGATCTTGCAGCGCGAACATTATGATAAATTCCTTGCAAAGCACAAGATGCTCGTTTCTTCAACCCCCCCCCCCTCCTGCCTCCCCTCTCCACCTCTCCTTGCATGCAAAATTCTGTTGCCATAGTTAATAAAGCCATGATCTGTATTTGCCCCACCCCGCCCTCCCCTGCCTGTTTCCTTTTTAATCTCGTTTAGTTACAATTGAAGAGCGCTCTGTGTTTTATCACACACTGAACCCAGTGAAATTGGAATTCTATTTTAGCTGAGGAGTCTTTCGGTATCTGTCACTGTGCATTGCATCACGAGCATGGCGGAACCGGGGCACCGTGAGTGGCAGTGGTATCTATAGGGCCCCTAAATCCGGTGAGCGGTTCAGCTTCTCCTGGCGAGGAGAAGGTGACAGCCGTGACTGGTTGGGGGATGCTACGAGATGGATTACTGTCACCGCTCTTAACTTGTGGTGCACAGCTGTGTGTGTGTGAGTCTGAAGGAGAGGAGTGGGCGTTAAGTACAGGTGCTGCCAACCTTCAGCCCACCACAGACATACACAGACACACCATTCGAAGCACCCTAAGGCGAGTGCAAGTCTGCAGTGTGGGGAGTATTTAGCAAAGACGCGGCCTGTGTCGCTAAATTGTTGAAGCTGTAAAGCTCACTGACAACTTGTAGCCGCACGGAGGAAGATGAAAGACAGCTGGTGTAATCAATACTTTTATATTTGCAGTGGATTAAATCACTTCAGTGCGATGTGAAAGGGTTCTTATGCGAACATAACCAGCAGTAAATGATCAACTCCACAGAGCTGATTAGTGTCTCTAGCTTTAGAATGTATTTTTGTCTTCATGCAGTGTAGTCACGCTAAAAAAAAAGTGTCACTGCATGGGAAGAGGAATACATGTGACATGTAGATAATGAAGAAAAAAAAATCTGAATCAGTTGAGTTTTTTCCCCTTGTCATCATCAGAAGAGACGCCACACATTACAATTAATCATTTTAATTATCAAAAAAACCCTCTTGATTAGGATTTGTTTATTTCTATAAAGCTGTGATTGATTACAATGATTTAATTTCTTCTCTAATCAGTCACTTGGGGTACTTGTCCTCAGGATTTCTGTCAGAAAATTAATAAGCAACAACTTAATACTTTGGTGGTGTGTTTGAGGTCACTGTCATTTGAAACGTTACCCATTTATAGACTAGTTGTAATGGAGAGGAGAAAGTTCATGCTGAGATACTCTGGTGCACCGACAGTCACGCGTGTTTCAAAATGCCTTGAACTCGTTATGAATCAGCTCTGAAGAGCAGGAACCAGCAGTTCACTGCCTTTGACAAGAGAACAGGACCTGATGGCTCAGATGGGCTCATTATTACAGCTGCCCTTTTCCCCGAGTAACGTCTCAGTTTGCAGCCAAAGTGGCATCAGTTTATGTGCTAATGATGGCAAAGCTCCTTGCATGGCCAGCGGTCTGCCACAGGCTCCATATTGCCTAGTTTATTAGCCGCATTACTCCTTAGCAAAACTTTTCACATTCCAGTTAAACACTTGAAAGTGTACTTAACAAAAACAAGGCAGCTTCTCCAGAGCCAGCGAGGGCATTTTAATGGAAGCTTTCACCGCGTCTGTGCATCTGCGAGGTGGAGCGAACACTCCTCTGTTCTGACTGGCTTGTTAATTTCTCCACAGGTAGAAACCATTACGGGCGGCGTCTCCCTGTCAGGGCCAGAGAAAATCCATTCCCTGCTCCACTGACCTAAAGCTTCCTGATGTCTGATTAACACACATGAGTTGACAATCTATATGGAGCGTTGCAGAGCTTTTAAAGAGGTTGTCTATAGTATCTTCTGGAGTTAATATGCTGAACACAGGGACTGAGGCTGGAGGTCTGCGCTCGTATTTGATATATTTCCCTCCATTTCCCCCTTCAGCCAAAATGCTTCGGGTCGATGATGGACTGAACTTGACTTCCAACTGTCACCTTGTTCACCTTTGAGCCTCCTCTACTCCCAGGATGCACACACACACACACACACACACACACACACACACACACACACAGACAAACATACATGGCTCCCTGAGGAGGCCCCCCCCTGCTGAGAAGGGGGAGTCCGTCTGATTCGCCTGTCTTCCCCGCCAGGTGATGGGTCACATCCCCAAGGATCCGGAGGAGTCCGTCCGATTAGCCCATCCACCCCTCACACCTCCACTCATGGATGGAGAGATCAACTGTGTCTGTGTGTGTGTGTAGGAATGTCTTCACATGCGTGCATTTCATTATCAGCTCTGCGTGCACACACACACACACACACACGCAACCACGATTGGTTTGTGTTGCAGCGTGGAGGTCAGGGAGGTCAACTTCAGACTTCCCACACAAGACATCGTCAGTCAATTTAATCAGGACTCAACCAGCTGATGGTCCGCTCCAGATTGATAAAAATGCTTTCGAATTTTTTGCCTGTGGCTGCATTCCACAGTGGCTTTCTCTCTCTTTCTCTCTCACACACACACACTCACACACACACATATGCAAACACACCCACCAACACAATACAGCCCCCTTTGATCTTCAAATGTGTGTCGTTGGCTGCAGTATTTTTTTTATTTATTTTTTTTCCCTGTGTCTTGCAGCTTCAGTGAACCGAACTTGAAAGCCGCTGCTATTCCTCCGAGAGAAGAATGAATCTCTTTAGGTCTATTGTGGCATTAAGCTTTGAGGGGGCACAACAAAGAAGTCAAATAGATATGTACACATTTTTTCAGTTGCTTATTTTTTCCTCCAATTATTTGAATGGCTCTTGAAAGCGGCCGTTCCCTGAGACAATAAATAGAATAATTCGCCCCGTTATTTCCCAGCTCGGTAATTAGCTACGATGCGTCGCAGTCAAAAAAAAAAAGAAAAGATAAAAATTGCATTGCATGGTCTTTAAAGATAACAAAACTGAGCAGATCAAATGGAGAGAAAAAAAAATTATGTTTACATTCTTTCTCTTATTCGGAGACACGCGTGTGTGAATCTGCCCGAAGCGTTTACTTATGAAACACTTTGTGATGAATGATTTATACTGATTGGAACCTATCAGAGGATGCCAGACGCTTCCCTAAACCCTTCAAAGGTTCAGACTTAGCTTCGCCCTTTAACCCTCACATTCAGCTCGTCTGTCGGCCTTTCATGTGTGATCAACAGAGTAGCTCGGAACATGCCACCGCCCGCTCTGTCCTCCCGTGCATTCACCGCTGTCACTTTGATGTCAGAGGGACGCGGCGTGTCTTAACGACCCCGGCATTCATGAATTAATTAATCACTTCTTGGGAACCGTCTCAAACACAGCAGCTTGTGATCAAGTGCATTGTGGGATTGAGATAAGGCACGGACATCGGCTGGCAATGGAACTGACACAAGGACCCTTAATTAGCTCAATTAATTAACCACGGGGATGAGGTGGTGGCGGAGGCGTGTGTGTCTGTGTGTGCGTGCGTGGGTGTATGCGTAACAGGGGCCACGCCTACCTGGAGATTGAGGTTTAACTGCTGGTGCTGTTCTTCAGGGGGTTGTGGCAGGAAGATAAGAGAAAGGGTTAATTAATACATGCTGGTGCTGCTCCACAAGGCAGCTGGGAGTATCATATGGCAGCACTTACCTGCAGCGCAGGATATTTCTCACCTGACCTTTAGGTTTCATAACCGGAGACGCCACACGGGACGACGGCGTCTTCATGGCTAACCTCAAAGCCCCTCGTGTGTGAGCATATTGCTGCGTCTCTCAGTCATAAACCACAGCTCAGTTGTGCGTGCCCTCTGGTCCATGGATGTAATGACTCCCTGTGGTCTCCTGTGTGCATTATAATTATACGAACATTTGACATTTGCTTCTGCACTAATACCAGGCATGGTTCAACATTTTTAGGGAAAAAAACCCATATTCCCTTCTTTGCTAAGGGGCAGATGAGCAGATAAATACCGCGCCCACGTCCCGTCCGTTCATTTAGTATGAAGCCAGAGCCAGGAGGCAATTAGCTTAGCCTAACATAAAATCATAAAGCAGTGAGAAACAGACAATTTCTAAGTACTTGCAGCTCTACTTGTGCGTAACGTTTGGGCTAAAGTGTGAGGACCGGAATGCAGAAACACACAGGAGGGAGGCAGGAGTCAAGCCGAAAAATCCAAAAAGTGAAATCCAAGAAGTGAAAATTCCCAAAATAGTGACAAAAATAAAAGCTTAAAAAAATACAAGCAAAAGCAAAGTTCAAACCAGTAAAAACACACTGGAGGACCCTCAGGTGAAAAACACAGGACGAACTGACAAGGTCACCAGGGAGCACACACACTATATACACACGAGGGCTGATGACAAACAAGACACAGGTGGACACAGAAAAATGGCGGGAAATTACACAAAAGGAGGAAATGAAAAGCAACACACCACACATGAGGGTAAAATGTCAAAGTAAAACAGGAAATCACATAATACAAACAGAAACATGACACTTGTGTGCAGATTGGACGAATTAAATACATACTTAGTTCAAAAGTAAGATGTTGGTAGCTAGATTTTTAAATTCTTTGACAGAGCCAACCTAACTTTTCCCATGTCTTTCCCTAATTGTCTCTTTTAAAGGGGCAGTATGTAGTTTTGGAGAGGAAACTCAGAATTGTAATGGTTACAATAATAATGAGGTAATAATATAACATTTTTTTCCAAACTGAACTGAAGCTCAGTTTGTTTATTCAGTTAATTCAGTCATGAAAACAAAGAGCATTTGTTTATTTAGTCTGTTTAGACAATAAAAACAAATCAGTCAATAGAAATCTTTCTCTTCTGATTAAAATGTCATATAGAAAAAACCATAGTGCACCTTTAATCTAAGTTAAGATAAATTCATTGCCTCCTGGCTTTAGCTTACATTAAACAAAAAGTCTAAAACTTTCCAAATTGTTCCTTTAAAGGAGACATATTATGCAAAACTCACTTTTCCGTTTCTTTAGTATGTATATTTGCATATCCGGAGTACCTCCCCACCCTTTAAGAGTGACGAAATCGTCGGATGCACGGATACTCATGTTTCCCTACATCGCCTTCCTTCCTAAGAGGATATCAGAGCGAACTGGCTAAATTTTATTTTTCAGGGAAACGTCCCAGCTTCAGTGAGCAAAAGTGTTTTTGTCTGTGCCAGTCGCTTCACGCCGGACTATTTCAGCAACCAGGGTCAGTATAAGGCTGGACTGGCAACAAGATTGTTCCTAGAAGATGGATCCATACCCGCTGTCCGTGGCAACGCCACAGATAAAGGAACTGTAAGTAGGCTATTTAAAAAAACTGTAGTTTGTGTTACTTTGGCCATTTAGCACATGAGCTAACGCTAACCGTCGATGTAAATAAGAGGCTGAATTAACGTTAAGTTACAACGTTGGGCTTACTGGTCATAGGATTCACGGTAACGTTAATCAGCAGTCTTTTAAAACATGGCACTGAATTGAGAAAATGAATTAGGATATTGATTATATTTGATCGCTTCTAACCGGCCGGTGAACCACTGCTCGGCCGTGAACATGCTAGCGCCAGCTAGCTCACTGTCCACGAACAACTTCTCAGTTGTTACTGTTGCTATTCCAACATAAACACGCATGGGAGACCGTCTCCTCCATATGCTCACGGCCGAGCAGATGGTATGAAATGGTCTCAGTTGTTCACGGTCAGTGAGCTACGTTAATTTATTATCATGTTGTGCTAAAGGAGGCTAAAGACTTCCTTTGTGTTAGTATACGTGTGTAGTGTTAGCTGCTGGCATGAGAGACCCGATCTGAGAGTACGCGTGAAAAGTGTATGGCTGTGGATAGTAAGTTAGATGTCGGACAAAATAATGATGTAACAGTTAACGTTATTACGGTGTAGCTGAGAATAAAAAAACAAGTGCTACATTCCCACTCGTAGCTGCCGAGAAGACATTGCGGACTTGTGAAATTTACTCGTGTAACGGGAATAGCGTGCTACTTATGTTTAGTCAATTAACACAAATCTAGATTTTTATAAGCAGTGAGTTACACAAAGAGCGGTCAGCGGTCGACCGTATTTAGTCAGCGACCGTATTTACCTGACGTACAAACATACACATTTTTAAGGAAAAAGTAAAATATAGCTCATAACTCACCATTCAGAAACGTCTTGTTGGAGTCTACATTGAACAACTTCTTCGCTAGCTCCTTCTTGTTCAGCATATGACTCTGGTTCAAACATGTAAGGTTGGACAGCAAAGTTTCCTCCAGCAGCCATATTTCTCCCAGGGTTCACACTCAATTGTTGTCATGGTAGCATGAGTGTGCCGGCGTCGTCGAACCTCCCGAAGAAGTGGGTGGATTAACTGTGTCTCATTTGCATTTAAAGAGACAGGCACTCAAAACCGACTGTTTCGAACAGGGCTGTTTTGGCAGGGTTATTGAACTGTTATGAACTGCTATTGTGCTTCATCCTTATGGTATTTTGACCAAAGCATGTCACATACATTTCATTAGGACACCAAGGAAATAGGTTAACATGTAGAAATAGGGTATAATATGACTCCTTTAACTTTAGAGTGGGCGGTTATGTTCTGATAACTATTGAATTTGCAGTCTGCGCTTAATATTTTTAACAGATATTCCTAATTTTGGTGATATCAACAGGGTGTAGTGTGAAGCTGTTCTGTGGTATTTGAGGGTACTGACTTAAATCAAATGATTGATTACATAGAAATATGAAGAATTTGATGAGAAGTAGCAAATTTCTGTTTCCCAATCCTGCGTTATGCTTTGTGTTCCTGTGTCTGTTTCCTGAGGCTCTCTGGTTTGTGCTAAGTATTTTTCATCTGACTGCCACTTTGTCGTCTACATTTTGGATTTTAGATTTCAGCTTTGTTAATTAAAGCTTGCATATTGTATTTTTTCTAACTTGACCGAGATTTGGTCGCTAATTATAGAAAACATACAACTTTGGTTGTTATTACTAAGGTTGTTGGCAGGTAATACCAAGTGATGTGATCTCATATTTAACCGTCACCACTGTTAACCCATTAATACCATTCCAATGCCTTTAAAGGGTAGAGGGCATTGTTTTTAGTTTTTTGCACCAGTACTTTAGCTGTAATCACTTTCCCACGGCCTGTGTTGCCTGACTGGTAACTCATTTTGAATGAAATATGTAAATATATGAAAAATATGAAATCATAAAAGTCACCATCATTACCTTACTACTGCCTGAAAGTGTCATGTTAAAGGGTTTCAGAAATCACTTAACTTGCCTATTTTATTTACAATTATAAACCAAAAATATTAATTTCTGAACCAAACAACTTACCAAAGAGGGAAAGACTTCTGAATATCCCCAGATCAGCATGTGAAGCAATTACACAAAAATTACAGTAATCGTATAATTGACCCACGTTTTCTTTAGCAGCATTAAAAACTACCTTCAGCTGACTTCTTGGTGCGGTCTGCAAAGTGCTGCTGATTTATTGCATGACATGAAAATTCTGCTGCTTCTGCTCAACTGCCAACCAGCCCAGCTGCCAAATATTCAGACGTGCTTTTATGTACTATAGCGGGTACATTACAGGTTATATACCCCGAGCAGGTCATACATCAGCATCTGCAGAGTACATTAAAATGACTCTATTCTCCACTGAAAGATATCTTGCTGTGTCATTCATCCTCAGTACAATTACTGAGAATAAATGCACATGTTGGCCTCACAGAAACACATTTAGTTCTTGGTTTTACAAATAAAGTCCATCAATGAAGTGTTACAATGAGTTAATAGTGAAATGTAGTCCTGTTTATCTGATGGAGTCCTCTAGTCCTTTGCACAGATTAATCTCAAATCCTCAGTGCGACTGACTTTATTTTGAATTTTCTTGCAGCACTATTTTACAATAAAAAATATTCACTAAAACCCAGAAGGTCTGGAAATTCAGCAGAGAACATTAATAGAGAGAGAAATGACTGTAACACAGAGGGAGAGCCAGGCAACAAAGAGAGAAGAAGTTTACAGTGCACGGTTCACACGCTCGTGGACTCCCAGTGCCTTTCCATCAGCAATGAATTTTTTATAACCCCTGTTGCTCATCGTTCCTCTCTCTCGCCTTTTGTCGGCTGAGTTCAGCTCTTCTGGAGCCGCTGCTTTCAACAAAAAAAGCCGGCAGCCTCGACCTTCTCCTCTCTTCACTGAGTGAATGGCATTTGTATCGCATGTGGAACAGGCGATGGAGGGGAGGAAGAGGAAGAGGGGGAAGGTTAGAGAGGGGCAAGGTGGAAGCAATTGCTGCAGCACAGATGGATGGAGAAGTACCTTCACTGTCAGGGAAATGGCAGTAACTTGTCACATCACGTGATTTTCGGGCGTGAGGGGGATAGCGATGGTAACAACCGGTTTAGCGCGTCTCACCTTGCACCCCACGCAAAGGCAAAACGTTTTGTCTGACAGCGGAGGGAGCTTAGAGATAAAGTGTCGAGTCAGTGTCACCACGTGGAAAAAAACAACATTCGAAACACATACAGAATGCAGATACACGGCATGTTCAGGAAAAGGGTGGAACAATAAAGAAGGAAAAGACTTCAATTTGCCTCACTACACACCGATGTGCACCCGCCGCCAAAAATCAAAAATGAGATATCCCCATTAGTCGCGGCCGAGTGAGGACAAGAGGCCTAAAACAGGCGAGAGTCAGAGCGCAGGCGTGAGGACGAGGCAGCAGGTGTGTGGCTGATAATGACCAGGTGGAGTTTGGCTGGGCTCTGTTTCCCTCCATCGCTCCACTGAGTCCTGCGGGGCGAAGAACAGGAAGGCAGAGACGAGAAAAAAAAAGGTAGGAGAGGCGTAAGGAGGTGAGAGGAGCCGAGATTTTCCGGGGAGCTGCTGCCAAGCTGAGGCAGTCATCCTAGCGGGCCTTTTCCTCAATCTCTGCTGCCCCCTCCACAGTTTCCTCCACCTGAGCTTCCTGTCAGAGCCAGGTCCCTCAGCCAGATCGATGACCGGACTGTCGGAGTACAAAGACGAGGACCAACCTGCAGCACGGCACCACAGTGAGCCACTTTCATCATCCGAATTAGTCTTCATCTTCCTGCTTGATGCGACGGCCCCCGAATGTCACAGTTTATTACGTACTCGGTGTATCTGCGCTCCTCAGGACCTATCTCGGCACAGATGTTGTGACGTGCCACAGCAGGAGGAGCACAGGTGTAACTAATAACATTAATGATGGCTCCGTTCCGTTTGAATGTGTCAGGAAGCCACACAACAATACCAGAGCTCCATAACTGGAGCGCGTGTGAATGAAGGGCAGCCGTCATTAATGGTATTAGTTACACCTGTGTTTGACAAGAGGAAATCTCTGCTGTTGGGAAAGGTCTATATTCTGACATTCTTCTAAGAACCCAGTAAATATGCACTCAGTGTTTCTGGAAAATAGCATCTTCAAACATGCTACCTATTTAGAAATGGCAGCCCCCAGTCAACAGGATTAAAAAGAACAACACAGATATATTCCCATTTTTTCATGTAACGTACCAAAGTTTTGTTCAGAACATTCTCATATCATGTTCACATTACATGTTTATGGCATGACTGTTATTTTGGAATGTGGAGGGGACAGTGATGGAATTACAGGCAAGAAGGCTGCCAAGCCAGCGAGAGACTGTTTCAACACCTGCAAGTGTGAAACATTTTTTTTTTTTAAGGAGATCTCAGGATAAGTTCTAGCCGCGTGTGAGGTGACAAAAACTGGACCGCATGTCGAGTTTATTGAAATGTACATTTGGTTCGTCTGGACACGCTTGATGTTGATGCGGATTTTGAGTCACACCGCTATTCTCTTTCCGTCAGTGGTGTTGGAAAATGAGATAAAAAGTAAGTGTTTTTGATTTATTTTAACATTGTGATCGCATGATTCAGATATTAGCCTATTGCAGTGATCTGCTGTTAAACTTTAGTTGGCATTTTGCTTGTAATAAGCGATAGTTTAACAGCAGATCTCTGCAAAAGGCTGATATTATATTATATTATTAATATATTAAATCCGCTGCGCATGTGTTGTCAAATTGATGAAGATGTTTTCTTGATTTGCATGTGTTTTGTCTTTTTGCATGTGTTTTCTTAAGTTGCAGTGCTGTGAGCTCTCAGGGCCACTGTATTTAACAGGAAATACATGATAATTAAAAGGTAATCGTAGAATTTAAAAGGATTTCATGAAATAAGGTATTTTGGAAGTAAACAACAAAGCCCCTGAAAAATCGCTTCCCAATTGGAAATGTTCTCTGTTACATTAAATATTCATGACTAAATAAAGAACAATCTTTAGAGGAGCACTATGCAAGATTTTTTGTAAAAGTTAAATAATTAAATTAAGTACAATTATTGACAGAATTTGAAGAAATAATAGTTTTGATGTTATATGCATAACTGGAACACCAACGCTCTGCCGGTCTGAACGGCTAACCTAGCTAACGAGAAGCCACAGTTAGCTGCAGACTTACAGCTAAGTTACTCCAGTGATATGCCGTCCCTTTATTTGTATTAGTATTGTGGCCAACACTTACATACTACACCTTTAAATGTTGTATATTAAGTTGTTTAAAACTGCTTCATCATGACTTTGTGGGTGTGCTTTGATCAGATTTAATTGAGAGTGAACAAACAACCAATTATCTTCATCTTCTGATTCAAATCTTGCTAAAAAACCTGATTGGTGCATCGCAATGGGTGACATCAATTGTATACGCGCCCATTTCAAGCCAGTGAAAAGAGCGGCAGAAAAGAGATGACGGGAATCTCATGTGAAACGGCCCAAACTGAGAGAAACTCCTGTAGAACGGCATCACGCACAGTGAGAGACTAATTTAGAAAATGTGTATTCAGGGCCATTAAAATGTTTGCAAGTGCTGAGTAATGATTAAATGCGCTGAAAGACAAATAACCTCAGTGCCTGTGACTGTTGTGCCTAAATGTCTACTTGTGATGATACATGACTGCTAAAACTGGTCTGACATCTGAGAAAACTTCTGAGCGGATCTGTGAGGTGTGAAACTGGGGCCGGGACATGCTGCAGTTTAACTTTGTGATTCAGGCTGCTTTGGTCCCATTTATGTCATCCGGCTCTACGCAGACACAAATTCTATAAGTCAACAGTGGAAACACATTAGCAAACATGTTAAAAGAGTAAACATGATTTCAGACTGCTGTTAGAGGTTACGGGGCATTCCTGTGACACATGTGTCACTATTGATAACATGCTATGCCCTGAACGAGATGTGGATAATATCACAACTTTTCACATGGTGTGCCTGATGTTGCATGTTGAGCTGTGACTGTGTGATTTCACAGCACATCTGGGGGGCTGAGGCCACCGCGCTGACACCTAAAGCAAATAATTCGCTGAGCGGGCACGCTGCCTCGGACACAGTCCATTTAACGGCGCCCACTCCACCATCGTGTCCAGGTCACTGCCTCTGTCCACCCTAACACACAATCTGTAAACTCGTCTACCTCTGTGGTGTGCGCACATTTCCGCATATTGCAGAGATTTCTGTAATTTAACTGAACATATCAAGTACAAAGAGCTTGTTACCACAAATCCATACACAACAAAATTAAGATTAAAAAGAAACATTCAGACTTATTCATTACTCATAATTAATGCACTTTTCTGGCCTAACATGAATGTGAAATACACAAGCCCAGCCACCTGACTCACAAGCTGCTCCCTGTGTTCAAAAAAGTCAAGGTTGAGTGGTTAACACACTTTGAAACATGAAGCGTGGAGATAGAGTTTGACTGGTGCACACCTACAGAACATGTACGGAACAAGACTACAAAGCAAGTGACATCCTTAATCAGATTTACACATTAAACACCCACTGATGTCGTTTCACATACCCGTCAAATAGTCATCAGTTGTATATCTATGAAGAACATTTTATGCATTATGCAAGTCCCTTCCTATTTCCCTCCGTGAACATCACTGTTAGTAGAAATCAGGGTAGGCAGGCTGCTCCACCGTGGGTTACACTTGTCGGGTCCGTTTCCACCTACGATGCAGCACGCTCACATGTTCTTGATTGTTGCTCCTGTGGTGGCAGATAAGATACTGGGTCATGATCATTCATATGAATAGGTTTGGAATATCCCTTGCAGTCCCAGCTGAGCTCTAAGCTTGAGTCTGACAGGGATGTCAAGGAAAGACCAATGTTTGATGCAACCTTTTGCAGTGACAATGTTGATATAAATGAGCAACAGGTGTTGCCACTGATCACCCAAGGCCCAAGAAAGGAAGGGGTCTGGGTGAGGCATTTGCAGGCTTTTAAGAACACATCCAAGAATGAGAATAATAAGTGGCAAGCCCAGGATGATTATAATGATAGAAGGATGGTCCGGGGTGTGGAAGGCTACCTGGATCAAAAGTATATAAGCTGGATGATCAGCAAGAGTATCTCAGTTCACCCCAGGGTGGCTCGTGTGTGTGTTCTGTGTTTGTGAATAAACACCTTTTGGACTGAAAACCTGCTGTTTCGTCTCTGATTTAAGACTCCAACTGTGAGTGTATTTTATAGTTAGTAAGTAGGTTTATTGTGAAGTTATGAAAAGTAGTTGCTCCACTACACTCTAACCAGAGCAAAAAAAAAAAAAACGTTTTAAAAATCTCTGCGAGGATCTGTAAGAGCAGGCGAGCCGCTGTGTAAACCTGAATATCTCTTCTGGTGCTGTGGTAGTTTTTGTCGCCCAGGGAGCACAAGGTCCTGGTTTGTGTGTAGTCCCAACTGAGTGTAATGATACCTACAGGCTGAATATTTTTCTGACATGAAAAGGGGAATTTCCTGCCACTGCAAATTGTTAGAATATGTACGGTAAAAAGCAGAGCGTCTGGGCAGTGATGCAGGTTTTTCGAGGATGCAAGCAATTCACATAACATTAGAATAACCTTGAGACAAAAATACAGTTCAAGCTTTGCTGCTTATTATGGTGAGGATGATTTAATGATCATTGACTGTTTGAGCAATATTAGCCTTCTCTGCACCTGACTGGACATGCGTGGTTTATCTGATGTTGCTGTTGTTTTTGTTGTTGTTCCGACATCATAATTAATGTTGATCCAGGAGCATCACTGGAACTGAACAACAAGCAAGACATCCACATAGCAAACAAGCAAGCACAAGACTTTCGCTCGGGAGACTGGAGTTTGCATACTGTGTGAAACATATTGTCATATTTTTGACTTATAGTTGTCTTTTCTTTCTTAATTTTCTGTTCTGTCACAATGTGTCTAGGTAAAACCAATACTTGTGCGGGTTAAGGCAACACAAAAACTTGATTGGGGTTCAGGAAAAGATGCCGGTTTAGGTTAAAATAGACCCTTTCACAACTTTTAAGTCTACTTCTGAATACTTGAATGTGAGTTTTCTCCCAGTCTTTTTCCTGAGTCGCACAGCTATGGAATCCTAAAAACCTGTTTGGTTGGTTGCATCGATGGTCCTTGGAGCGTCATTAAAAAGGATGTTGTAGGAGCAACATAAGCACAGTGTGGACATACACACAACTCACTGTCCATGCATTGGCCTTTCTCTTCCTTTTCAGATTAGAAGAACATGCAAAACATGCTCTGGAAACATAAATCAAAGTCACAGTAGCCATTTTCCCTCCAGTGTCACATATGCTGGGATAATGTTATGCTGCTGTTCTCCAGGTTGCAAGTCATTTAAAGGAAGGAAATTGTTATTAGCAACTAAAAAGACGATGGATAGTGAAAATCTGGAGGCACATCGAGCAGTGTGTTTCACTTCCAGATTTTAAAAAAAGTTGTCCAAGATGTGTTTTGATTTGTTATTACAAAAATGACGCTTTTCCTATTCTATCACTTAACAGTAACAAAAGGTAATGTTATATAGGAAGTGGTTGGATCCCGATGTTAACTGTTCAAATATGTTGTTGTACCTTGAAATCTGGTGCGATGTCCCTCCAGATCTTCACTTTCCATTGTCTTTTCAGTTGCTGATCAATCAGGAAGCAACAAATTGATAATGATGTGTCCGATCTGAATACGGAAGCATAACATAACCCGAGCGTTTGAGCTTCCTAGCAGAGCGTGACCTCAGGAAAATGGCCGCCATGTGAACACAGCCTATTGCCAAGTCCAGGCAAATGCAGAGTCACATTTGTAATTGCTGCTGGTTATAGCTGTTAACATGGCTCTTGCAGGAGTTTAGAGAGGAAGTCAATCATGGCACCACTGAAAAAAACTGAGCTGCTCAGCTGTAGTCTGGTTGTGTGAGGCCAGAGGACACGACGCAAAAACACTTAAATATCGTTGTAAGCGGCGCCTGACTGTCTTGTTTGACACTTCTGAGTTTCTTAACTCGCCCTCGCAGAGTGTCATTTACCAAGTTTTAAGCCAAGTCTGCTCCATGTGTGTTGTTTCTCTGACTTTTTCTTCTTCGTGTCAGTGCTTCCATTAGCCCGCCAGCAGCAAAGAATGTGTTTCCCAAAAAGTTAGTGCAGCTGCTTCTGGGAAACACAGGTTGCGAAAAATTCAAGTTTAGTTGAAGTGGCGTAAGAAAAGATGAGCGTAAAGTTTGCAGAGGATGCTGTGTTTTGTGTCACTGCAATGTTTTTTTCATTTTCCCAGAGCGGGACCTCAGTGTTTTGGCGGTGTCACACTCTTTGACAACTCGTTGCTATCCGCCTTGATTGTATTTTTTGTTTGTTTGGTTGGTTTTTTCCCTGCTTGGCAGATACGATGTTTCTTCCTCCCCCTCCAAACCCCCCGTCAAAATCTCTTTCTAGAAAGTTTGTTATGTATGCATTCGTTCAGTTTACAAGAAAAAGGAATGAAAACACTTGTCAGAGCGATTTTGAAAAAAGTTTTTTCTTCTCCCGGCTGAGGAGAGAACAAGTTTGTGACAGAAGAGAGTAAAGAAAGCGTGAGAAAAACAGCCCTGTGATGGATGGTGAGGCGCAGGCAATTACAGGCAACGTACCAGACGCTGCACGGAGAGGATTTCACACATACACACACACACTCAACAATATATGCATATATGTTGAAGACACTGGCAATGTGAGATAATCTGGAGTTTCTTTTTTTGCGGATCCATTCTAGCCAAAATCCAGTTAAGCCCCCCCTGCTTGGGATACTGATAAACATACTGTACAGAAAGTACACACACTCACCCACGGACACCCATCGCCTCCAACAAACTGGCTCCCTCATGCTAGCACGGATGCGGCGCAGCCAAGTCCGGTGTACTCGTAGTTCCAGCACACAAAAGGCCCGGGCTTCCTTATCAGTCCAGGTTTGATTACACACACTTACACTCGTACCCACAAATGAGGGCACGGTGGCAGCCACACTATTGGTTTTTTTTTTCAAAGGTGTTCCTGAGCCGCAGAAGGGAGGGGCTGTAATGTGAAGAGACAGATTCAGGTCACTCACTCATTGCCGGGGACGACTATAGAAGGAGAGGGAGAGAAGATGCTGCGCATTGGAGGGAAAGAGGAATGTGTGGGATGAGACGGAGGAGAAGGCGAGGAGGTAAAAGGCAGGAGCGTCCTGCAGGAGGGATGAAGTGAAGACGGTAAGGTTTCAGGAGAAGAGAGAGAGAATTCGGAAATGGACAAAAGAGACGGAAGCGGGTGTCAATACAGCGAAAGGGGGAGACAAAAGATGTACGCGGGGAGGCTTTGCATGCGGAGACAATGAAAAAGTGGCGGGATGAAAAATAGAGAAGGTGCGCAGCGGCGGAGGAAGGAAACACGGGGGGAGACGGTAATTGACATGAAGGGAAAGTGACAAGTGAAAAGATGAGTAGGTAGGGAGGAGGGGAAGAGTCAGAGGAAGACAGAATTACTATTGAATGAGGAATGTGTGGGGAAAAAGCTTTGGAAGGCGACGCAGACAAAGGGGGGGGGGGAGAGTACAAGCTGTCATACAGGCTGACATTCGATATACACAAGTATCTTAAATCATTGAACAAAATAGCCTATGTAATAACAAGGGGCTCGCCCATAATTCATGTTTCTGCAGAGTTTCATAGTTTAAGAAGCAGCAGTAGCAGCCTCACCCGTCCATAAAGCCAAGCTCAATCTCGGATTCAGTTTCCCACTTTCTGTCTGAGACATTTCTGGCTTAATATTACAAAAACGTTGATGTGACAGTGAGATGCACCTTAAAAATGCACTTTATCTTCAGTCTCCAAAAGATTCACAGGGTTTGTGCCCGGAAAAAGTGCCTCACTCCCTTACCCCTTCGCTCCCGAGTTGTGCGCTCGCAGAGGAAACAATACAGGCCAGAGTCTCTCGCTCGTTCTCTGTTGCACTCCCACGGGCTGAATATATAAGTCAGAGAGCTTTTATGAGCGTACCCGCAGGTGTGCCGCGCGGGGGGTCTTTGTTCAGCGAGGGTGCAGAACGAGACAGGTGGGCAGGAAGCTCAATGAACTCTTTCTTCTGACAGTGAGACCAGAATATGACTTAATGAGTCACACTGCTTATTATAACAGCTAAGACCTGTGATATGCATGGTGCTGAGCTAACCTTCGGAGAGTTTGTGCATGGAACGCATCTTGCAGAGCAGATCAAACGGGCAGAAGGTCACAAAATGATATCATGGCTGCTTCAAATGGCACCTGAGTGTTTTTGTAAGTTTCAAACGAAAGATATTTTAATCTGGAATTTTAGAGTTCTTGTTGGCCAGCAGCACTCAGTAAATATTACTTACCACCTAGCTAACTATGCTGAAATGCAAGATGGTGCTTATCGACAGACAGATAAATCAAGATAATTATTGACAAAAGTGACTTTCCAAGCTCCTCAGATACAACGTTGTTGAATAAAACCTCATTATAACAGTAAAAGTATATCCATGTATTAAAGTCTACCTTTGGTAGCTTAGGTTTTTGTTATGTTCCACTAGAGAAGGACTAAATGTGAGACTGTACAGGTGGGTTTGCCAAAAGAAAAAGCAAGCTTCAATAATAGAGCTGAATGCAAAAAAACAAAAAAGCCAGGAAACAAATGCAAGCATCCAAGGGCAACAAACAAAAACTAAGTACCATCCAGCATAACACGAGTAACACAGGCAGCAGACGCAGGTAAGATACAGGGAACAGAACAGGACTAGAAAACAGAGAGCAGAGGAGGAAACAGAATGAAAGACACTCACAACGGTGAGTCTAATGAAAGACTATTAAATGTAATCACAAAGGCGTCAGTCGAAAAAACACACAAAGGCAGGATACGTAAAACAGAACGTGACGCGTGAGGATAAATCCTACAGATAAAACAGAGAAAACCCCAAACCATGACAGTTTTATGTGTTGACAAAAATTGTTGTTTTTGTCTTAGTTTTTACTGAAAAAATTGACAGTGACTGAGAGAGGAAATTTCAAATACATTTTGCTGGTGCACAATCACTGTTGGGTGGCAACATGTCCCTCCGTATGTGATACATCAGTCTTGTTCCTTTGTTACCTCTGATGACTGCTGTAACAGATGATCGATCAGCTCTTTATTTAAGTCAGCAGAAGAAATAAAGGAACTTATCATTTTTTATCAACCTGGATCACAAAACATCAACGGGTGTCTTAGCGGAATCAAGCAGTTGCTGCACAACATACATCCCAAAAAACAATTTAAAGTAATTCAGTTCAACATGAAGTAATGCACCCTTTTTGTTGTTGTTGGTTTTTTTTTTATTGCCCTCACCAGCATACAAACAAGTTATGTGAGAAATAAAAACACATACCCTTAAATGATCTTTGCTTTGATGATCTGGTCGCACAGTAAGAGGTGTACGTTACAGTGAAGCACTACCTGCTTGGTGTGATGTACTGTGGTCAGACTCAGCACTCAGCAGCAGGTGTATAAACCCTCGCTCTCCGCCGCGCTATACGACCGTAGATCCTTAGATAGAGTGCAAAGGCTCCGGTAATCGATTCAGCTGTGCAGAGCTGTTGGTGATTCTTCTTTCATTGCTGGATCCCACAGCCCGTTTGCAGATCAGCGTGGCGTCTCCAAGCGCTTGCTGTATGAGTAGAAATGCCGATTCAGTGTGTTTCACATCATCAACCGAATGTTTCATCTTTGGTTTATGGAAATCGATCCAGATGAAAGTTGATATTCTGTTTTGTTTCGTTTCGGGGTTTTGATAGTCTAATGCGTTCCAGGTACAGGTTAAAAAATAGCAATAATGTCAACATATGGGCAGGCGAACACTGTGATCGTAGTGCAAACATACAGTATTCAATCCCAGGACCTTTGTTGCTTTGAGCTGACAGGGAAAGAGAGGAAATGCTCCCTCAAGCAAGAGATGCAGGGCTGTGGTGTGATGTGACCCTTCAGAGTGTTGACAGCACCGACAGAAGCAAACATGACGTCAGAAGGAGAGAGCAACATGCAGGCACATGATGTTGATAGCGGCTAAAATTAAGAAGATGCTTGCTGTACCTCGCTCTGATCAAGCCACCAAAACCAAGCTTTTTGAACTAATGCAGCGGCGACTCAAACATTACATTTCCGGCTGAAATTGAATCATCCAAAAGGTAATGCCATTTATTATCTACCTCCAAGCCCCCCCTGATTAATTTTCCCCCGGTACAAAGTACTCTCTTAGCTCATGTGGTTATAAAACGCTGCCACTATGGTTACTATTACAGAAAAATGCTCAGCCTCAGTGCTCGTCTCCCTCTTTTTGTCACCCACAAAAGAGACAAACAAGGAGGATCCGATTGTAAGTTCTGGCAGGAAAAATATCCTCTGTAAAACATGAAATGACAGAAGCGTAAATGAGTAACTGTCTGTGACACGGATTTCAAGAAATGGCTGTGCGCAGGAGGTCTCAAGTTCAGATGACAACATGGGACTTGGGACATGTGAAAATGTTTTGAATACATTCAACAAATAATACAGTCAGCCCGCCTTTGAAGACGACAGACGCCATGTCAGAGTCAGAGACAATTTTCCTCAGTAGCGTGAGCTGTCGCTACAGTGACAAACATCTATTCAGCATCAAAGTGTTTACTGAGAGATTGTCTTTTTTTTAATAACACTCTAAATGCTGTCACAGTCCCACATGTATAACCAGGGTTTAACAACCATCGTGGACACCAGGGTCATCAAGTCCGTATCTCTGGGCAGATGAAGATTTTAGCAACTTCTTGGCTTTAAATTTTTGTAGAAATCAGGTTTAGATATTGACAAAGAGGAGACGCAGGAGTAATATCTGTGACCAAGACAGCTTTGATTTCAAAATGAATCCCAGCACCTGTATGTCACATTTGACAGCAGGAAGAAACTAAATAGGTCAAAGTTAATCTCTTTTGGCGTGCCTCTTCAACCAGGACCTACCACAGGGATGATCCCTGGAGGTCAGTGTTATTCATAACATTTGTTTTTCCCCCAAAAATGCCAAACAGAATTTAACGGAATTGTGCATGTCAGACGTGGGTCTTCTGCGTTTTTAAAATCCTGGATACAGCCCTGCATAACACATACAAACCTGGAGGATACAAAGAAGGTAGAGGAGAAGATGTTTGACATTGGTCATGCTGATTTTGAACAGAACAAATTGTATTAATTCACCCCGGTCTTACGAACTCATTCAAGTATATGCATAAAAACACATGTATAAGCTCATATAGACACCTGAAAATACAAAAAATCTCGTCTGAAGAACGATAGCTTACTGTTGAATCTCATTCCCAAGTTGTCAAATACTGATACTATGGGTTTGGGAACAATACCCAACAGTCACCAATCTCCTATAAATCGCACCTATAATATGCACATACAAAGTTGTAATGCAGGTTTACAACCAATCTCATGGTCTGTCGTTGTAAAGACAAGAGTAACAAAGAAACATTTAATTAATGTG
Source organism: Sparus aurata (assembly GCF_900880675.1). NCBI lineage: Eukaryota > Metazoa > Chordata > Actinopteri > Spariformes > Sparidae > Sparus > Sparus aurata. The sequence goes on from NC_044192.1 coordinate 26,021,281, forward strand.
ACAACAGCTACTCCACCGAAGAATCTCATTTATTTTAGTTGAAAAAGAAACTTTTAAAAAGTTGAAAAAGTCGTCTTCCTCTGCCCAAAAACCTTCATTTAGGCAGACGGTGGTTCATTTAACACGACCTCTCCTCTTACTGAGCGGCACCGAGGCAGCTTTTGATCCCAACACAGGTGAACTCATCACGAAGTGTTGCCTTAATAGAAAAATCTTCTTCTATTTAAGTCCGTGACTTCTGTCTCCATGCGGTGTGCGTGTGTGTTTCCCTGTGACAGGCAGACGCGCACACATTTCGCAGACACACACGTAACGCCACCATTCCTTCCCTTTGTGTGTGTTCCTGTCTGTTTGGATGAAGGTGTGACCTCTGGCTTTTTTCGACAGAGAGGAGGGAGAATTAGAAGACGGGAGGGGGGGGGAGAGAGGGATGAAGAGACGGATAGAGGGCTTGATGAATAGAGTGGTGTGGAAGAAAGTGTCTCGGCAAAAGAGAAGAGGAATGAGGTCATTATCTCTGTCCTCACCTGTGGCCTCCAGTGCACACACACACACACACTCACACGCAAACACACACCATCCACATTTCATCAACAACAGACACAACCCTGCTCCTCCCTGCTTCTCCTCAATCCACCTTCCTTATTTCTTTGTCCAACTCCACTTTGTCCTGACGCAAACTCTTTTCCCGTCCACTCGCATGGTGATTTCTTCCTCCCTTCGTCGCCGTGTCATCCTGCATAATTCTTTAAAAACTCCCCCCTCCCTCCTCCATTAATCTCTGTCTCTGTTTCTTCCTTCTCCCCCCACAAGTGGAGTCCAACCATCACATTCATCACAGTGATTTCTCTGCTCCTCACATCACTATTACAATCGCCCGCACCAATTCCCTTCCCTTCCCTATTACTGTTCAATTTTTTGGCCTCCCCCCCCCCCCCCCCCCCCCCCCCCCCCCCTCTCACTTTCTAGACTGTAATCACATCCACTGGACCATGATCACCCCCTCTCCTCCTCTTCCTCTTCTTCTTCCTCTTTGTCTTCTCCCCTCCCTCCCTCACTTTTCGAGAGGCGGGTCACGCCTCTTGAGGCAGCGGAGCAGAGAAATTGCCTGTTATCGAAGGTCGATTTTTCATGCGCTTGTAAATTGCTTTGTATTGACACTCTGTCAGAGCGGGGTCGTCACACTGGCTCGGGCCACTCGCCACCCCACGGTCGCGCCGCTGATCTCGGGGTGCTTCCACCGGGATTGAGGGGGTCAGGAGGGGCTACGGCGTGGTGTGTGTGTGTGTGTGTGTTTGTCAGCTGTAATCTCTGGGGTGCATGTCAAGTGTGTGCACCTAGCATTCATAGATTTCTGTTGGGATGGGACGAGGCTTTCATTCTGGGTCGGTGAAGAGACCTCAGGGTGGAAATTACAATACTAACAGTAGCTGGCTTGTCTTTGGTCGTTCGGATGGTGTGTTTTTATTTAAAGCCTGTTGCAGCAAAGCGAAGTGTTTGTAGAATTCAATGTCCTACTTTATCTCAGTCGTCTTGTATATTATGAATATTTTATGATTTCACCATGATTTTTTCCTCGCTCATTAACTTGGATGTGGTTGATGCTGGTTAAAATCTTCTGCTACTGACTTGGCTCGAACCTACCCTACCCCTTGTTTTGGAATGCTCCCTTGCCCCGCAGATCAGAGTTACAAGGGGTAGCGGTTGAAATCTCCCCTTATTGAAATGGGAAAACCCTACACGGAGACCCTCATACATTATCAGTTGTTGTCGCTAGCATTTACGTGAACAGATTTTTCCAACATGGCGTCTTGAGCTGCACTGATTTCTCTTGCGTTACTGAGGCAAACGTGGTTCACACAATGCCACCTGCCATTTATCTGATGGTGATAGAAAAGCGCGGACGCTTGAAAGTCATTCACAGCTTCGCGCTATCAATCAAGTCATCAGATAAAAAACAACACTGCTTCGTCGCCTGGTTTCAGCGGTGCTATATAGGCTGAACATCAAAATGTGTCAAAATGCCTGGCTGTCATACTCAAATAAGCTACAACAAGCTAGCTTGCTAGTTCGCCACTGACACATCACCAAACCTAAAACTGATTTTTATGCTTCTTAAGGACCATAATGTTGGATAGTCACACAACACAAGTATCATAAAACAAGTGACATATGCTGATATTAAAATGACCCTCTTGCCTGTGTACAGTCAGCAGTGTGCATGCCGACCCAACAGTTTGCAAGGCTGAGGTAGAAGACGCATGTACATAAGAATATACAACATTCCTGACAACATTCGAAAGGAGAAACACACCGTCTTTAAAACTTTATATAAGACTTGAATATGTAGGAATATTGCATCTCCGACCTTTTCAAGAATGATGATTGAACAAATGAAAGAGGGAGGCTGTGCTGCATGTAAATGTCAATACTAGTGGAGTATTTCCCTCAGCCATGTAAACAGCTTAGGCCGAATAACCAGAATATTTTGTGCAGGTAAACTCAGTCCTTGACTCTGTGATGGCCTCTATTAGAACTGCAAAGACATCACATCATTCACAAGCTTTATCACTTGATCTGTTTCTAAATGTGTCGATCATGATGTTACTAAAAAGCCTTTATCACTGCCAACAGAGTTCACAAGATGCACATCTGCAGCACTTGCGGCTTCAACTTCCTCTGTCTTTGTTACATCACTCTCTGTTTTTTCCGTGTTTTTCCCTGTTAATGTGTTGACGTACGTCTTACTCTTTCCCACCCATCTTATGTCTTAAGTCTCTCACCTCTCCCTTGTCATTCAAGCTGTCTGCTCTTTTATCCTCCACACCTCTTATGCACTCTCTCTTCTCTGTTGCTCTAAGTTTCCTCCACATTTTCCTGTTTGTTGTCACACAAACACCTGAACTGCGACGCTGAGATTTAACACGCTGCCTCTGTGTTGACTGTTTCAAATGTGTGGTGAATTTTGCCTGCTAATTAGGGAGCTAACGTATGTATCTTTACTTTGAGTTACTGGAGTGTTTTCGTCAGTGTTCTTGTTTGTGAGCATGCTCTTTGGTCGCTTTCCACAATAAGGCCTAATATAGAATCAAAAAGCAAGCTATGAATAAAACACTGTCTCTATGCACAGCATCGCTGCACACAGGTAGACGCTGAGCAGAGCTACTTGGGGAGATGACTTTAAGGAATATTTCACTGAAATGTGTCTTTTAAGTATCAGATACTCAATGCCTGTAAGCTTGAAAAGATAGCTCTGGAAAGTTTGCAGCTTGCTGATTTGAAAAGAATGGCTGCTGGCAGCCTGGTTTCAGGTGCTTCCAAAAGACGACCCAGAGTTTCAGCAAAAAAAAGGTATAAAAACTTTAGCCTGAAGAATTTGGATCTGCTGATCGTCGCTGATGCTGATGTCTGAGACTCAAAAAAAAATCTGATCCGATTTGTCAGCCAAAGCTCATTTTTCGTGCATAACTTGAAAGCAAAAACTAACTTTTTTATTAAGAATTCATTAAATTACTTTTTTTATGGAACTGGGACCAAGATGTGTGCTGAACCAAACATAAACTATAATTAAAGACATATTTAGATGGTTAGGCCTGTGTCAAAATTCTTTGAATCATCCATCTTCCCAAACTACTCCTGCAGCATAATCCAACCTCTCCTGTTGATTTGTCTGAAGTCTCAGCCAGGCTTATCTCCATAGAGCTGTGTCAGTGCTGCAGGAAGCTCTGGCTGCACCAGTTATCATTCTGGTATGTGAGAGGGAAAATCTTTGGCTTGTCTGTATCTTTTACAGTCGTCGTGGGTGGGGCTACAACTGAGGACGCAGTGACATCCCCCCTGCAAAATAGTGGTGGAGGGAATTTGTTTTTGCACGTGGGAAGGCGAGCCCTGGCATTAAAAAGGCTAAATCCTGTCTTAAATAAAAAAGAAAGAGCTGCTAGCATGTTTATCGCTTGAAATATACCTAACAACAGTCCACATCTGCTTATTCAAACTACTAAAATACCCATTACTGTCTGGGATTATTTTAAGAAAAGTAGCTAAATCTTTGGACTCGTTTGTATGAAACAATACTAAATTATTAGTATATTATAAATTAATTATAAATTATTAAATCTTTCACTTAACATATAGCCTCTGTGCTTTATCACTTCAAAGTTGACAATCAGATAAACTGAAATGACTCATGCTGCACACTCGTGGCAGAAATAAGGAAAGATTTTTAATTTGATGTTGAGTTATCCCCTCAGATTTAAGTGAACTGACGGGATCAGGCCCTGGATGAGTGGGTGGCAGCAGACATATATTCATGTTGCTCTGGAGCCATTGGCTTCAATGTGGTGCCATCTCCCCAGCAAGCTGTGCCAGTGTCTGTGTTTGACACCCACTCTCTCGGTAGGGTGGCACAATCTAGACTGCACTGGCACAGATCTCTCGCCAAGCTCTTTCCCTGTGAGAAGATGGTTAAAACACACACAAAGAGGCAGAAGTGGAAAGAAGGTGCAGAGGAGAGATAGACAACTATGAAAGGAATGAAAGAAAAGGATGAAGGACGAGAGGACGTATGGAGCCTGGACAGGAAGCAGAACGAGTGTTGAAAAGGGGGAAAAAAATGGATAGAGTGAGTCCAGATGTGGTGTGAAAACGCGGGAGAGGAAAAGGCAGAGACTGATAAATGGGTAGAGAGGAATGACGAATGCCTGAGAGACTTTCTTTCTTCCTTCTGTTCCCTCCAATGTAGAGCCAAGCCAGCCCTCCTGGCAGACGTCTCCTCCTCCACCCCGTCCGCCCCACCTGCTTCCCCTCCCTGTATCCTCCTGCTGTCCTCCTGCGATCCTCCTCCTCTGTCCTGTATGGCACACAGCTGCTCATGCACTCCCCATGCATTAGCACTCATCTGCCTTGAGAGCATCCTGAAAGTACCCTCCAATCTGCAACTAGCTCGTCTCAAAGTCCATTAAAGCTGCGCTGGGCAGGACACTCCACGTGAAAATGCGCCCTGTTCGATCCAACTCATACTTAGGGCTGAAAGAGTCTTGTACAGATTCACACTTCAGGTGGAACCGCATCACTTTCACCACTGTTTACCCACCACGCACAGGTAATCAGGACGAATCCAACTTATAAGATTTGGTTGTTGTAGTATGTGTTGTTGTCTGAGTCATTGGCAAACAACTTCTTACGGTATAAGCACATATAGCGCTTTCCCTGGCTGGCAAGTTGAGACACAGTGTAAGTATCATTGAACTTTTGTTGTATAATCTTTTATAAAAAAAATACAAAATAGATTTGAGAAAATATAAGCTTGTCCAATGTGTAGGATTTAGTGGCCTCTCTCTGGTGAGGTGATGAATTGAACACCTCACGTCTCATCATCCCTGGACCTTTAGTGTACAGCATAACTCATAACTTCACAGCGGACCTTCACCTAAAGTTGAGAGGTGCTGGTGCGGCCCAGTCACCGGGATATAATGTTAGCAGTTTCACATTTCTGCAAACCACAAATGCGTTCAGGGTTGACATTTGGACCAAATGTGGCATATCACGTTCAACATTACGTGCCTATTAGCTGACTGTCACATCAGGAGGTGGCATTATAACAAACCACAAAGCTGCCAAGTGGGCAACCACAGTTTGACTCTGTGGAGACTGCCAGCCTTTTTTGTGGCGACCAAATCAGGGGGGCAACTTTAAGCCAAACCCAAACCAAGCAGCTGTCGCGCCAGACCATAAGCACAGCGATGTGACGATGTGAACTACTTAATTCTAAGATGTGGGTAGTGATTTGCAGGTCTATATCAAGCTAATGCTCAGCTATGTTCACCAGCTAGTCACTGACCACGTCTGTCATTTGGTGCTGTGCAGGGAGTGCATCCTTTTTTTGCATAAAAATGGCTGTTTGCAGCATCTGAAAATGATGCTAAGCCTGTACATTAACTAAAACAGTAAAAAAAAAAAAAGAAAAAAAAAGAACATAAAAACAATGAGCTTAAGAATGCCAATATACTTTATAGATTTCCAGGGATAAAAGCTGGGTGATGATTATCTGTGGGTTTGTCTTTATTAGCAACCCCTTTCACTCTCAATGTAGTCCTACAAACACACTGAAATAAGAGTATTAATTAGTAAAGCTCTAATCATTTTACAATATGGGAACATTATATCATCTTTTTAATAATTTAACAATTATTTTATTAAATATATTTAACCATTGAATTTTGCTGCTAGTGGTTGTAATTATGTTCTAACTTGCAGCTTATTTCCTGTCTGTACTTTACAGAGGATCCTCAAATCCTCCCCGGTGAGAAATTCTCTCAGATCCAGGTTCCAAGTGATGAATCAAAAACTTCGACAGCAAAATACTTTTCCCAACAATATAGAGCTGAAGAGCTCCGTCTGTAGAGGACTGGCTGGCCTCATAAACAGCTAAAAATGATGCCATGGGGATTTTATGCATAGCCGGCCTTATCAGACACTGAAGAAAGAGGGGATTTAGTTCAGAGACTTCAACAACACCATATTACATAATTCCTGAGTAATAAAGCCATTCAAACTTTTGAGAAATTCAAACTGTTATCTCTAGCTGCCACTCGGGACTACAGAGTTGCAAATTAGTCTTGTTGAGTCTTTAAATGTGCAATAGTCGTGTTGTTTCTCTAATTCCCTGAGCAGATAGGTTTGCCGCGCAGAGATAAGGAACATTTTGCTACTCTCATTTAGAGATGAGATGTGTATTTGAGATTCCATCACTTCAATTTTCAAAAAAAATCTGTCTCAAAAAGTGGTAAAATGCTTGACTGTGTACACAAGTATGTTTTTGTAATTACATGGGTCATTCTGCCGTGGGGCCACTGAGTAGAGGCTGCTGCCAGAAACAGGAAGTGAAATCTGCATGCATCTTTATCCTGGTTAACATATTGATGCAGAACGTAAATGCGGTTTGGTGCGATGTGTTGAAAGAAACATAGTAGACATGACTGGAGAATTGAAAAGCACTCAACTTCTACATTAAAATGTCAAAGACATCATCGGCGATAGACCACAAGCTCCATTTCCTGCGTGTGTGTGCGTGTTTGTGTGTGCGTGTGTTTAGGTGTGCATGTGCGTGTGTGTGTGAGAGAGAGAGAGTATAAGAGAAAGGAGGTTGTTGAAAGTGGGTAAGTGCTGTCATTATTCACCCTCAACAGTCGAGTGTGTGCTTTTCCACAGCTCCCCATTACTTGTCAGTGTTATATAATACAAGAGTTTAATTTTTCAAGAGATGGACCTGAGTTAAGAGACGAAAAACACCGAGTCATGTCAGACTGAGTGAGGCACAGAGGAGAGGTCATATAAGGACCGGGATGAAATGGAGAAGTTTAACCTGAGGAGCCACGCGCTGGAGGACAAACAGATAGGAAGAAATTGGAGATAATTGTCTTGTTTTGTCTGCGATGTTTTTATTGATCAGACCAGTGCATGCTGTTGTCCCTGTTAAGAGCCTGCATTAAGGTGCCACTACAGCTGTCACCAAGGAAATGCAGGATGAAATAAAAGGAACAAAAGAAACTGAATAAATGTATCACGTCGTTGTTTGCGCTACCCAATAGCTAGATATAATGTCGTCGTTGTACATTTACGAAAAAAGCCATCGGGTTAGGGTTAGGAAAATATCATATTTTGGGCTGAAAATTACTTGTCATGGCTGTTCTGTCGCCACGAACACAGTCGAGATGTCCTGAATTCCTGTCAAAAATATATTTTTGTCATTCAGACATGTTGTTCTGCTTACACTGTGGTCCCACATCAAAATATCCAGTGGTTTCACACTTATAAATGTTGAAACCTAAAAATGTCACCAGCAGTCTGTTCACCTGCAGACGTGAAAGTTATGTCATAAACATATAATGTGAATGTTGTATGTTAATATAGTATGTATTTACAATTTACCAATGCCTCGTGCACAGTAAGCATCATATTACAGAACTAAAAACTAATCTGTTCGTGCCCTTATCAAATATACAGTACATACACAGCACACCCTCTTTTGCCATGCTTTCAGAGCTGTGATGAAGTCGGTTGCTCTTTAAAACAGAAATGCTATTCAAGTAAAACTGCAGCATGAGGTTTTGTGTTCACCACACTGAAATGACTGTGGTGGGATCTTCTTGCTATGAGGTGAGAGTGCCAGTTACCTAGCCACCTGATGTTCATTAAAAATTACGAATCCACGTTAAGTGTACACAACAACGTAATCATAATCTCACTTTGATTACGAGGATGCTTTGATAAAGTTGTTAACATGCACAACAAAGGAGGCTTTTGATAATATGCACAATTTCATGCATGGATGAACGTCGACAAAAGGCGGTAGCTATGAAAACAGGGCGCACTCTGTTGGGGAGGAGATGCACCTTGTGAAACTTATGATAAGCAGAATATCTCGCCAGGAGCACCCCCGACCAGGAGCAGCAGGACAGCCTTGGGTAGTTTGTGAGGTTGTCCCTCATCCGATGGAGCCAGGTACACAAGCTCGTACACACATATTTGCTGAGGTGTCCTTCGGTCAGATCCCCGAACCTGACCTGTTCCATGGGTTCTACTTGCAAAACAACTATAACAATAATAAATACAGATTTTTATTTGTCAAACTTGCTCTACACAAAATCATTAGACCCACCTACACGAGCAGACAGAATGAAAGTTTGAGGTTAATTGAGGCTAAATCTTTTCTGTCCTGCATCTGGTCGCATTGCAACACATTGAAATTCAACAGTTGAGTGTCTTTCATTAGCTGAAGACTAATTAACTGTGTTTTTATCGATCAAATACATCTAGAATTCTCACCATACAACAAGCTTTTAGTTTTGGCTGACCTCATGAACTGCCCATCGACCTGTTTTCTTAATTCAACTCATCAGACAGCAATGACTCCAAGGACTTTTACAGCCTCCTGCTGCCTGTGGGACGCACTCTTTGTGGGTTACTTCAGGTGAGCACTGTGGCATAATATTTCATCTTATGAATGAGTTGGACAGCTAATCTGACCTTCATTCATTTGAATCTTACCTGATGATTATCTTTATTTAAAAGCAAAGGCTGAAATCAAACACAATCTGTACATTAGGCCCAACACTTAAACTATGAAATGAAAATGGTTGTGAATGCGAGTAGAGCAGAGGAAAAGCAGTGAAGTTGTCGATCAAGCAGTAGACGCTAATTACATTGATTACAAGCATTACGTGACTAAAACCAGCCACCGGCGACTCGACATGCTGAGTTGCAGGAAATGCTGTCAGCTGGCCTGAGTCGAGCTACAACGGGTCAGTTCACACTGCTGCAACTTTACCCTGTAACACTCTGAAGCAGTTTTGTTGAATCGCAGATCTTTGTTCTAAACTGGGCTTGAAGTAATATTCTCGATTTTCATGTAAATAAATATCTATTAAGTCACTGTCTATAGATGAATGAGGTAACACAATGATGACTGTCTATAGCCCTCTGATGAAAGCCCCTTGCATTTGCCGTAATACCAAAAAGTACACCAGGTGTCGGTTGTTAGCACTGGGAGTAAGTAGTTAGTGTTGCTATTAACAGTTGTGGCCGAAAAAACAAAGAAAAGACGAATAACAGCGGACGATGAAACTTTCACATGGTGTTGTTATGGAGACGTGGCAAAGCTGCCAACTGCCAACTGACTGACGCACACAGCTGACACTGGATCTCTCGGAAACAGTGAGGTCCAAAAATACACCTGCATTAGCTGCAGAGATTGCCATTTTAAGAATACCTCCAACTGAATTCTATACTTAATTTGTTACCATCACCATTTGTTAAAGAAACTACTGTATGTCTAGATGTATTATTAAATTCAGATATTAATGTATCTGCCAATATCCACTAATTAAGTAGGTAAACCTGGGAATTTAGTGATTAAAAATTATCCCAAGCGTCTTTTTCTGCATTATCATTTTCTAAAAAGAGGCAACATATACTGTGCACTGACAGTGTTGGAGCCAGTATTGGCCCATTACGGATGTTTCTGTGAATGTGCACACAAAGAAAAATAGAACTGATCCTGATTCATTTGAACTCGTCAGATATGTGTGCTGACTGTGATTTCGTGAACCATTGTTTGATTTAGTTATCCTTAAACACTGGGAGTCATTATGGAAATTGATTCGGCTGGTTTTCCTCTTTATACAAAATCATCTCCATGTCAATTCACCTGCCCGATAAACGTCTTTAAACTTAAGGTGGAAATACACACGCACACACACACACACACACACACACAGAGTCAGTAATCCCTTATTTATTTACATTTTCATTGCTTATGGATGCGGAAAGAGGGGTGCAGAGGGAGCGAGAGAGGTGGCGGGGAACCATGTTTTTGAACAGGTTGGCGATGATCACAGAGTCTGGGGGGCCAGTGTTAATGACTTATTCATGGACCCTTCTGGCCCCTCGCGGCCCCTGGGAATACACCAAACAGATGCAAGCGGGAAAGAGAGAGGGACTGGGAGGAGGCAGGAGGATGGGGAGGGGAGGAGTGATGCGGGACAGAGAGGAGAGAAACAATGTGTCAGGGCAGTGGTGGAGGCATGCAGAGAGGGAGAGGCTTTGCATAAAAAGCAAACACAAAAGCGAGATGAAAGAGGGGAAATGGGGTGTGGAACGGAACAGATGGAGAGGGTGCTCACGCTGGTGACCATGTCCTTACCTTGGTATCAGTCCTGGGACACAGTCAGCCAGAGGTTCTGCAGGAAGACTAACTGGATAGCTGAGCAGGTGACAGACCGCTGGCCTGGATCATCGTGCTCATTTCCATCTACACCTGCATCCAAGAGAGGATTTCTGCAGATTTTAATGAGCCAGTATGTTGTGGTCCCTATTGTCTCTGCTGATATATTGGGTTCTTATCATTGACTCAGTAAAATATGGATTGAGCTTCTTGGTCTAAAAAGTGAAGTCAGTGCCAAAGTGCCTTTAGCCTTCATTCTTCCAGGAAAATCCACTGGTTGCAAAAAGTCTGATTGTATCTTAGCTTATGAGAAAATGACCCGACTTCTCACTCGATTAATTATCTCAGTGAACAGTTTCCTTATGACTTTGTGGTCTCAATTGCTTGACTCAAGTCTTCTTTAGTACAGCATGATATTTATGTTGTAAATGATGGTTCCATTTAGAGTAAAATACATGACGGGCAGTGTATGCTTAAGGGAGTGGTTACTTTGTGATAGACAGGTCGATACCAAAGCATGTCCTCAAGTATTTAGTCAGATAAAACCAGGATATCCTCCCGAGCGCTACCCTTTCATGCAAACAATGTATGATCATACATACATACTTCTGGCTCTTGGGAAAAATCTAAGATGTCGACGGCTGTAATGCTGAACTTGAGGCTTCAAATTGGCGCTCCAGAAACCAGCAGGTGATGTCACACTTGGTTATATATAATTCATGGAGAACTATGCACACTCTCCTTAATGTAAAGCCAGCAAATGGTAAGGCCTCATCCCCACATGTGTGTAAGAAGGCTTTGAATAAGCTAAATGACCAAAAAGAACAATTATAAATGCAATCTAATGGCACAGTGACTAAATTGCAGTTTAGGGAGTGCGCAGCTATAATATGCAGATGTTCTACTTCAAAGACAAGCGCTGACAATTAACGTGTCTGATCAACACTGTCTTGCCATCGTCTCATTAAAACATGACCCTAAAATAGTTACAGAGTCTCAACAACTCCTTCACACAGACCCTGCTAAGAAATGGAAGTATTTGAAATATTGATCAAAACGACTTTTGATTCTTTCTCTTTCATTTCCACCCCCTGTCTCAATGTAATGAAGAGGCAACTTCATTATCAAAAGCACAGATGAGATTTTTGAGGCCCGGTTGATTTCTCAACTCTCCACAGAATTCGAGACCTTGTGATGTTTTTGCACTTTTTGTTCAAACGCTTGTTTACAAGCCTCCCGACGCCACAATACCTCAGGTTGTTTATCCAAGCCATCTAAAATCTCTGTCTTAATCAGAGTTGTGTTCAAAGGTAAGATAAGGGGCTCGGCAAATCCTTCTTAACCCACCAGCGACACACTTCACAGCGATTTACAATGCGTCTCGTTGTGTGTCATAAAAAAAGATAGTCGCAGCCTCGTCTTGATAGACTGGCAGATATCCACAAAGAATTATGGGTCTTTGTTTTTCACTGAAACATCAGACCTCAACATTTTTGAAGCATGTGGCAGAATTTAGAACTCCTGAGATCTTTTTCTGAGCGTCAGAAGACGTCAGATGAAATGTTATTGACTGGCTTTGGCTTGAAACTTGCCCCAGCATCTGCATAATTTAGGATGATGTTGCCCCAGTTTTGCAAAACTCTATTTTTGACCTCAAGTTAAACTCCATTTTATTGTTTGTGGTAGAGTGCTCCCTCTTTTGGACACGGTTCTGAATCATTGCTGCAGGTTCCTCCTGTGTTTTGTGTTTCTGTATGTTTGGGTGGGGCACATGGACCTGATTTTTTAAATTATTGTTAACTGTGCTGCTGAAAGAGATGAGTGGTCACACACATGCACACAAACAGCCACATTGCACCCCCAGACACTATTATACATCATATCATTTTAAAATATGAAATGAAGCTTTTCCCCAAGATGCTGAGTGAGGGGCAAACTCTCACTCTCTGCCCGCGCTCCTCCTCACCTCCCCATCACCCATCACTGCAGCAACTTTGATGCAAATCCTTAAAAGGGCAGAACTGGCGGGTAAGCTGTGCATCGCCATGGCAATGCGGACTGGGAGAAATCCATTTTTCATAGACAGACATTGCTGGTTGGGCTACGCGGAGTGCAATGCATGTGATATCAAGAGAAAGGAGAGCCAAGGGGAAAAAACCAAACACACTCAAAACAGCCTGATGTCTGACAGAAAAAGCTCCAAGACGAGGCTTGAAAAGGTTGTACTTTCCACTGTTTTAGGACTGTCAGTTGGCCTGCTGCAGTTGATAAGAGAGGCACAGTTTGTGTGGGCACCACATAGAGAAAAGTCACACACATGCATTCACACACGCCAACCCAGTCGCCAGAATGATGGCTTTGTCTGCAGGCCATGGATATGTCAAAACTTTATATTTGATTGGAGACAGGAGACTACTATGTTCGGGCTTACCCAAAATTGTCCAGAAATATTCCATTGCTTGTCAAAAATAACTATTTTATTGCCACCAACAATGCTGGAAAATCTTCCGCCTGAAAATATTAAAACCTCATCTTGAACAGTGGTTTCTCGCTCGGTCTCTCACAGCCATCATTCCCTCATCTTCCTGACATGTAAGTTTGCTTCACATCATCTGAATGCGATATTACTTTTGATAGATGAAATGTACAAATCAAACATATCTGTGGTTTGAAAATAACAAACAAACAACAACGCATTGAATTAGCAGTTTTTTTAGTAGTTTTAAGTGTGTTGGACCATTAGACATTCAAAAATCCATCATACTTCATACCATCAACAACTGAGGAGGTTGCCACAATTTAACCAAAACACTTTGTTCACAAATGTCTTCACTTTACGTTCAGATTATCTTAACTAATGAAATGGAGTTGTGTGTTTTGTCGGGATTGTCATTTACAACACGGCCCTTGCTTACTTCATCAGTTTTCAGTGTTTCAGATTGATCATCAACTTACAAGCACTTTACACAGAATATAAATGCAGGTGATCACTCATCACAAAGGTAGCGGGGGAAGTTGTCAGCTCCTGAAAACATTGTCGAGTAATATTTCTAATTTATAGTACATATCTGACTCAGCATTTTAAACAACATTAATAAAGTTGGGGACTTGACAGAGAAAGATAAAAAAAAGGATAAAGCAAATATCCTGATTTGTAATATGCCATAATGCAACTCAACAGCAATACCTTCATCTTTAAAATTCCACGCCCCCCTTATAACACAGGCGTTTTAAAGATGTTATTACCAACATTATTTACTCAGACTTCGGAAGGCTCATAATCAAATGAAGACATTATGCAGCTGTTTTCTACTGGCTGTGTAGTGCTCCATGTATAGTGGTCTTTATGTGAAAAATCAGTGGAGTGACCCTTTATAGTCAATAAATACTGCATATGAATTTTACAGCATCATGAGAAGTGTTGGATGAAAAAGGATCTGCTACAACGTTTGTCAACCGGCTTTCTGCTTACAATCAGTGGTCCGTGCAGTGAACACAACAGCACACAATTAACATTTACAGTATATTACTGCTCCGACTGGATGCCATTCATACAGTATACTTGTCAATAGTTTATCATCTGATCATATCCAAATAATATATCTATATTTATTTGCATGCACACCATTTCAACATTAACACACCTGTTCACAAACACTGAATTTCTCCTAAGTACACACACACACCCCATGTAAACACACACACTACTGTAGCTTTTAACACCTGCTTATATACACATTAGTTTTGCATGGGTACCTGCGCAATGACTATAATCCATCATAGGCAACACCACCCTGGTATCACAGCGGAGCTACAGCACAGGCCTGCAGATGTTGGGCAGGCTGCCAGGGCCATAGGAGGCAGAGACGACCCCCCCCCTCACACCACCACCACCACCACCACCACCACCACCTCCCCACTGCTTAACAAATGCCTTCTCTCCCCCTCCTCTCTTACACACAATCAAACACTCACAGGCAGATGCAAATCACATGCAAGCATGAGCTTGATTATAGGCACACACGTATACACACTTGTATATGTGCGCTTGTGTTCACACACACAAACTCAGATTTGCAAGCTGACAGTCGCAGATGCGTCTTTATTATTCATTGTTAGTTTGCCCCGTAACAATGCTGGGTCACTCTCTGCTATAAATTAGGCAAGATTACTTGGAACGATTTAGAACTCCATTAGCTGCCAAACAACATCATTTTTCATGTGACTTGAAATATCAAACGCTCTTATGACAAACTCTTAATTTATGCTGTGATGGAGCAGATGGTGAAGATGATGCTTCCTTTTTTTTTCTTTTTTACTTATGTAGTTTTTTCATATCAATGATGAGTCTAAATGGATTTATGATGTAATTACAGGATGATAAGGAAGGTGCATGTAATGAAAATATAATTCAAGCTTTATCTCAGGAAAGCCGCTGGAGGTCACAGCCATCAGTCTTATGTGTTTCTAATTGTTCTCCAGATTAAAGGCCTTGATGTCCCGATCATACTAATTATTAAAGAGCATTTACAATCAAATAAGCCTTTATTTAAACTTCGGGAGACAGAAAAAAGGCTTCACATCTCTCGTGCATTTTCATGCATAAAAGCCTGGAACATAAGCACCATCTGATGCACAGATCAAGCGCTGGCCTCCGCTCGCAGTGTATTCACACTGAAATCAAAAGGCGAGTAAAAATTTAATTGGTCTCTGTGCTCTCACTCTTTTCTCTTTCTCACCAGTTCCCCCGTTTCCTTCCCTTTCCCCTTCACATGCATGTGTACGCATGTGGGCAAATGAGAACACACACACGCAGGCACGCACGCACACAAACACACCGATACGCAACTAAATTTGTATTGCCACCCACCAGCAAACTGGCACCAGCTCTTCTCATGCATACTCACACATGCATACACACTTCTGTCACCATCATTTGTATGCAAAGTGGCTGGCTGCGATGGGTTGCTATGGTTGCTGTTATGTGACAAGAAGCAGCAAGTTGCTTTACCTCTTATTGGCGCCAATGTAAAGGTGTCACAAATAGAGCTGAAGAGGCAATAACGTCACACAAGTCGGCGCACAGCGGCAGGAGGAACAATAGAGATGGAGACGACGCTGCACTATACAACTACATGGATGAAATACATCAACGCTGCACAGTTAGGGGGCATCAGAAGTGAAAAAAACACCTTAAAACGTCCAGTGAACAGCGGTTACAAGAAGCACATTTGTGTAAGTCATTCATATAGGAACACAGAGCCGCAAAGGTAGCAATCATGCTAGCTCCGCTGGAAAAAGGATACATACACACAACAGCACAGTATTGTGAGAGGGGAGGAAAACATTTGATAGCCAGCCAACATGAAGGGCTCAGCTCTGTAATTGCCTCCATGAGATTCGTTAGTATGCATGTGTGTGTGTGTGTGTGTGTGTTTGAAGCAAAGTGAGTGTACGGGGATGCTCTGTGTGTGTTTGTGTGCATGTCTGGAGCAGATAACACTGACAGCTTAAGGTCATGAAGAAAGGAAGGGCACCACTGAAGACAGCGTATCTTTGATCTCAACACAAGGAATGTGTGACGGCGTGTGTGAACCGCCGTGTGCCGTACGCGGAGGAAATAGACGGTGGATTCAGCACGCCGCATGTGTGGGTGTGTTTATGTGGCTCGGCATGCACGCGTGTGCATGTTTAATGCATGAAACACGTTTGTTGTACATGTTTGTGTGAATGTGTATGTGTCAGAGAGAGGGTGAGTCTTTTTCAGCTTTTTGGAACATTTCGCAATTTGCACATGTGCACAGACATGTGTGTGCCTGTGCACGGGTGGCAGGATATGTTGCAGACACTGCTTAATAAGGTGAAGTCACAAGGTCACAGGTTCCGATCGGTGACGCTGAAGCTCTTTTTTTCTACCATCTACACTTGCAGTAAATACCTATAATTTAGTTTCCCGAGGTTAACTTGGATAGAAGTCATTGCTCATGTTTGAAATATCTCACAATATGATATCAGCACCTCTCTATGTTCTCTTATCGCATAATACTAATCAAACACTGTGAATTGGTGTGGATAATGGAAGGCAATCAACACGGTGTCTCTGGACAGTCTCCTAATGGAGCGTTTGACTAATTGACTGAATCTATCCGTGAACTGCCTTGGCCCCCTCAGCTTCTCCGTCACTCCTTAATTGGCTATTGTTCTGTTATTACCAGTTCTCCAGGGCAGAACCATCTGCCAGCTCCAACAGGTGAGTTGCGAGAGGCTCACGTGTGTTTGCCTACATCTGTCTTCTGGTCTGTGCGTATTTATCTGCATTTGTCGTCCACGCTGGCGCAATTATGTCCGCCTTCTTGTTAATATGCTTCTGAAGAATTGCAAATGCAACATGAACAAAATACAGATAGTTTCCAGCGCAACTCTGTCTCCCATTTCCAGCATATATCCGAACAAAAGGCGGGGGGGGGGGGGACAGCAGCGGGCAATAGGGAAAGGAAGAAAAGTGGAAGGAGCTGCAGAATGACTAGAGGGACCTGTATCATTCATCAGCAGTGCAACAGAGCATGAACCGTGCTGGCTACGGTATTATTTTAACTCTCCCTCTCATTTACCTTATTATCTCCTTATCTATGCGCATCATTATGGTGGCTGCAGCCTGTGTGATGAATAGCCTTTTTGATTAAGGATGCATGGTTCCTTTTGTTTAACATATGGAGCGAGCCTTGCGTGTGCTGCTGCACTCCAGCTTCTTACACTGCGCGATAATCGTGTGTATTAATAGTGTGATCTCTAACCTTGGAGACTTTGTTTAAACATGTTTTTGCTTATTTCTAATGAGTTACTCCCGTAAATTAGCCTTTAACAAGCTAACTGCTTTTTACCTCGCAGGCCTTGTTTACTGTTAATTGGATCTTTATTTCAGGGATTTAGTTACCTGGGCTCGGTTGACGTTATTTACCTGGTGTGCTACATTCTTAATGACGAGTGAAATAACAGCAAGAGCCAAACTGCTGCTTAGTTCGTGTGTTAAAGATATAATAGTCTAAAAATGTCTAAAAACAAGTAGAACTTTGTTATATATTTTGTTGAATTGTGTACTTGCGTATCCCAAATGTTTCCAACAATGTTAAAAGTTAGAAACATGTCAAAGTTTACTCAAGGTAATAAGGTGCATTTCATTTGGTCGTTACTCCTGGGATAGGGAAATTGGCAAATGAGACTAAACTTAACATGAATAACAATTGAAAACATTACCTCGGCTGTGAACATTTGTAACTGCATATCTGATGTCAGATAGATTTTCCTTTGTTTTTAATGATGCATTCACCAGAAGAGACGCAATTATTTGTGTAAATTTGAGTTGCTCAGGCAGTATCCGCTCCAAACAGCCAGATTGCTTTACTGAACATTAGCAGTAAGCTAACTTTAGCAAGCAACTGCACAAATCAATTCAGCACATGAGGTTAAGTGCAGCTCCAGTCGGTAATCTACACTACAGTACAGACAGTACACACCCAACAATGGAGATCAGTGAAGACTGCTGCTGCAGTCAGGTTGATGTACAGGAGTGAAGATAAATCACTTTTGAATTCCAAATGCTTAAAAGTGGTCTCTTAGCTCTCCTCCCAGTAAACAGCTGGGTGTTTATTCTTCCAGTAAATCTGGCTCTGCACCTGACTCTCATGTCGACTCTGACCCCACTCTGCCTTGCCCTCCACTCAACACTTCAAAAAATTTATTTTGTTTTGATAGAGAGCCCCCTGGTGACAGAAGTAACTGATTACAATAAAAAATGTGGTCCGAATGGCATGACCATCTGGATACAATAAAATAATCTGTCAGCGGTGGCCATATTGGTGCCAGATGTTCATTCCTATAGTGTCTGTCTGTTGAACTTCTTGCAACTGCTTTGTAGTCTCACATCAAATAATCTCTCTGATACAACCACATGATTACAGTTCTTAGGAATTCCACTGAAATGTTCTCAACCCTACAGTTTTACTGAATATTTGTTTCCTGGAGCTTACACTGAAGACAATCAACAGGAATCAATACACATTTAATTACACGTTTTGATGAACAACAGTTAGAATTTCTCAATGTTTATGCTTAGAAAGAAGATGTTGTTCAGCCCTCGGTCACAGATTAATGATCCGCTGAAGCATTGGTCATGGACTCATACTTCTCAGGTGATGCAACAACAGTAATGTCAGCTGGTGCTTAAACTGAAAATGGATGTTGTTCAGACAGAAATGTGCCCAGTGGAAATCATCTAATAAGAGAGTCTCTTTCTTTCCCTCTAAAAACACAATTTGCAGACGTAAGATTTGATTGTGATTTCGCACAGTTTACTACCCCCCTCTGAGACCTGGGAATGAGTTGATTTTTATTTTGGCAAATTTTTACCTTCTGAGGAAACAGAGAGACAAGTTGTCTCAGTTTATGGAACATTCAGCCTCGAGCACAAGGGGAAAAACTTCTGGATGAATGTCCCTCGTGCTAAAAGGAAAACGATGCAAACGGTTGCTAGACAGAATAAGTATACGAATATCACATTACCACTACGACTTGGATGTCGGACAACTTTAATAACTGATGCAACACCAACCATTACAACCCATAGATGTCATCCTGATGAGCCTTGAATAAATGGGGGCTAGCGCTGTCTATTTAGCGAAGCACTTTACTTAGCCTCTTCCAATCTGAGTCAGTTTGGAACTGTAACATGCGTGCTGTGTCTCTGACAGGATACAGATGATGTGCTGGAGAGGGGCTGTGCTCACTAGCCTGGCTGTAATGAGTGCTAGCCGCTAATTAGCTTGTTGCTGGATGCCAGATATGGCTGGAGCTAAAGCCCTGTCACTGGAGCAGAGCAGCGAGGAGAGGAGAGAGCTACTCTAATGAGCTCTCAGTGGTGTGTTTACTGTTAACCAAAGTCATGGCTTTACTCTTGCTGTGTCTCCCCCTCCATGCGGCGCTTGCACACACACACGCACACGCACACATGCACACACACACACTCTTAGATCTCAACAGCCGTGCACACACAAATCTATATTCATAACTCATGTGTACAAGTGCGTACACACGAACACACACACACGGGCAGGCAGGCACTTTCAAAAAAGCACCTCGCTGATTCAATCCTCAGTGTTTGCCAGTGATGGAAGCCTAATTAATGTGGCTACGCTGCAACTCTTCATCATATCTGTAACAAGCGATCTCCAGTCAGACATGATAGGCTTGATGCAAGACGCATTAGTTAGGTATGGATGGCTACTCCACAGGAAAGCCAAAGGAAAGAACGCTCTGCTTTTGGTCAATATGAATCCATTCCCACGTCAGCTGCGTTCTCTTTTTTCCTCGTTTGTCCGTTTAAAGGCGCTGCGCTTCTTAACAAGGGCAGATGGACTGCTTTAAAGGACAGACGCAGCTTTGTTTACCTATTTCTTCGAGATTGATCACCACAAGGATTGAGGGATACCAGTGTCACCAGCAGGCAGGCAATTACCTTGGAGAGAGCAAGAGAGACTGTACACATGTGGATCTGCCGACCGCTCTGTGGGCCAATCATCAAGCAGACGCACAAACACTACACACACACACACACACACGTCATGTAGAGCAGGTATGTTTGGTTCTACCTTGAATCATTGGCGGCGGCAGCTAGAGGACGTTTGCACAGCAGTGACTGGAGCGCGAGCGATATGGTCCCCCTACGGTTCATTAAGAATACAGACCTGACAGAGCAAACTCATTCAGGATGGATGAGCTTAATATGCACACACACATACACACACACACACAAACACACAAACACACGACACATACAGTAGCCGTGACTATTGAACTTTTATATTTTGCTGTCAAGAGAGCTTTTCTAATGAAAAACAAGTACTTCGGATCTGTCTGTTGTGGCTGTTTGTTAAGGCTACGTTATGGCTGCAAAGGGCAGACAGTTAATGTCGCTCACCCCACTGTCTTGGATGTGGAAGTTATTCTAGGATTTCATGTAATCGAAAATGTGAAACAATATTCAAACTAGTTTTTGCTCAGTCCAATGGTTTACACACATTCAGTATTCACTCACTGGGATGAGGGATGATAGAAACTGAGTTCACAGATTGCTGCTGGAGAAACCCGACCTTTCGGCCACAAATAAGTTAAACTAGATTTCATTTTTCAGTGCAGCAGCAATGTTTCCTCCTGTCCTAATTAAGTAGTTTCCAGGTTTCTCTAAAAGTGACATTTTAGATAAATAAGCATGCATCATCTTGTTGGCCTTGGTTTAAAAAAACATAAATAAGTGCACTTTTTCAGGTTCATAATTTTATTTTGGGTTATTACTGGAATACATTTACACAATTTAGTGCTCAAAAAACAACATCAGGTTACTTGCACTGTCCAGGGCTTCAGCACAGTATATCCCCTCAATCTGAAATGCTCTGTTTAAGCTCCTGTGTCTTTAAGGCCCCCTTCCTGAAAACCAAGTCTGTTGTGATTAGTCAGCTCACTAAATCAATTTCTTAAGTGCAAAACTAGCTACGAGGCATACATTTTGCTAATGAGTGACGTGGTGATATAGTGTGATGTCACAAAGTCACAGAATTAAAGGAGAGATTACTGACGAGGCGTTTCAGGAGCAGTGTTTTCTGAGGGAGAGAAGACCTCCTACTGGTGCAGACTTTGACCTTCTTCTAGATCTTATACATGCATAAGAACCTATAAGACACTGTCAGAAAGGAAGAAAATGAAGGAATAGTTTATGATTTGGTGAAATATCCTTGTTTGCTTTCAGTTAAAAAGGAGTTAAGTGGGGTTAGCTTCTTGAAATATTAGTTTTTTTCCGCCTTGTCATAGTTTTAACAATACCTCAGGAGCTTCACAATGTGTGCGAGTGGCATCAATGTACTCATCTTACTCCTGACGGGAAAGCAAATACGCATATTACCAAAAACATAGCATTGATCATTGCCTTTCGTCGGAGGTTTAAGTCCTCCGGAAACTACATTGTGATGGCATTTCACTTTAATTTGACTGTGGGTTATTTTTTATTTTTTTGCTGAACACAGATGACAGAGGAGTGAAAATGTTGCAGACTGATCAAATCTTTTTGCTTTTTCCAGCAAGTTGAGTTGAAGATTAAAAATATATCACTGACAATGATGAATTAGAGACTTGCAAGATGGCAGAGTCATTATTCATCATATGATGACATTAATAAAGTGAAAATAAAGACTTCTGATATAGTTTCTTATACCACAGCATGCAACATCATTTGTCATGTTTTCTCGGGGACTCGTTGTCTCCTACAGGACCTGCTTCAGTTGTTGAAAGGCCAAAGTAGTCTCACCACCTGCACCTCTTAGAAGTCTTTCAATTTTTTGCTTTTATTGATGCACTCTGGCCTTCGCATTTGTTTCCTTCCTGCAGTGTCCCCGGGTGAGGTGGGACAGATAGCGGTGCTCAGTTATTCATGGGGCTGTCGGACATGGTGACTGGTGACTTCCACAGGTTGCCACAGGACATAAAAACGGTCTGTGACTTTCGCAGAGCAGGTAGATTCAAGCAGGTAACAGAAAGGCGAGCAGATCTGAATTCTTGGCTAAAAGTAAACAAATTCCTTGTCTGGCAATGGCAGTACATCACATCAATATCTCTATGTCATCCTCAGCAGAACCCTTTTATGTACATTTATTTTCAGTGACATAATAACATTCTGACATTGTAGAAGTAATCCTGCAATTGCATGTTAAGGAGCCTCTGGTGATGTAAGCTGGTGAGAAAGGTCAGAGGCCGCGGCGCCATCGGAGCGCTTTCGCTCCTTGCTGTTCTGTTCAAAAGCTTTGCCCCGCGTGGCTCCAGCTCTCTGCCCAGCTGCACTCCCCTCGGCTGTATGAATGGCAGGCCTCACTGTCTGCTGCAACACTCTCCACCTCGATGTGATGCCCAGATTACTCTGTGCAACGACCGTGTGTGAGGTGAATGGGAATATGTGCCTGTGTGTCCCCTTCATAAGGCTGAGTGCTGCTCATTGGTGTGTGTGTGCAGATAGTGTAATGAGGCCTCGCAGTGTGAGACTGGGAATATATATTTTCATTCAGTCCTCTAACATGTGTGCATGATGATTCTCACATTACTGCTTGCTGAGCCTGTGTGTGTGTGTGTGTATGTGAAATATCCTGCCTGCTGTAAAAATTACACCTTCTCCTGTGGATTAGATTCTGCTGCGCATGTTCATGTTTTGCATGCATGTGTGTTTGTGTATGTGTGTAAGTGTGTGTTCCTCTGCGGCTCAGTGTGTATCCTGCTCTACAGCTGGCAGTGCGAGACCCCCCGCGCTTCCAGCCAGGTGTGCATGTGCACATGTATTCGTATCTGTTCGTTTGTGTGTGTGTGCGAGAGAAACAGACAGACAGGACTCTCCTATGGGCTCCATGCTGTCACTGAGGAAAGCCGATTATGGGACATGCCAGGGTGTCAGGAACACCCCCCACCAACATTATACAGACTCACAGCTTTCGACTCATCTGTATGGATGCGACTGCAAAGCGCAGTCTCTTCTGCTTCCTCCTGCCATCTGGAGACCTGGCCAAGTGCTTCCTCCTCAGCTGGATATGAAATTAGACAGTTATTGCCCATATATTTTTTAAGCCTGGTTTACCAATGTTGGTTGTTGTCTGAATGAGAATCTGAGAGAATGACGTGAAGCTACACTGAAAATTTGCTGACTCAAATCAAGATTGGAGTCTTTTGGGCTCAATTGACACCAGATGAATAATGACTGAATCAACACACGTTGGGCTTTATTGTGAAAGGAAATCAGAGTTGGACACAGTTGAACATAAGGGCATTTTATGTGGTGGAGTTGGTGGAGAAAGATAACTGTGTGTGTCCAGGTGGATTTGCACTGTCAGTCAGTGTATCAACGACTCAAGTCAAGGTTTTCATGATTTTATGGAGGTTTTATTATTATTATTTTTTACATATCTCCACAATGCAAATCAGCTGTCAGGTGTCTACCAGCAAGCGACTGTTGTAAGCATTATGTTACTGTGACTGAACTTTGATTTATGACCAAATACCTTCAATACTAGGTGAATTCCTATACTGTAAGCCTGAGCTCGAAGTTGTGTTTAGTGCTAATAGCAAATGTTAGCATGCTAACAAGCTATAAACTAAAATGATGAACATAGTAAACATTATCCCTGCCAAACATCAGTATGTTAACATGGTTTTGGGAGCATGCTGACATTAGCATTTAGCTAAAAGCACCATTGTACCTAAGTGCATTTTCACGGAGCTACTACTGTAAATTAAGATTATTAGTCTTCTTTGGTCTCCTCTAATCTAACAACACCTAGGGGATGTATTGTTGACATCTCTGTTCCTGGATATGTCTCTCTGTCTCTATCCACCTTGTATAACATGTAAAAGACCTCGACCTATGATTAGTGGGGGTTCAGAGTGACATTTCTCTTGGCCATCTCACCGCAGTAATTCAGGGAACCACTAGAACCTAATCTGATACTGTGACCATTTTGAAAAACATAAATGATGTGTACTGTTATTCCAGGATAAGATGAGGCCATGCTCTCGCTTTGAAAAACTTTAGATGCATACATGTACTTTCCTTTATGAAAATCCTCAAACAAGGGAAACATTGACTCATTTGACCGTCTCAACCTAAAGTAGTTTTAAATTATGCAGTTAGTTTCATTTTGCTTTATGGTTGCAGCTCAGTTACTCAAAAAAGTTAGCCAGTGCCTACCTGCCAGAATGAGAAATACGTCAATCAAGTTAAGTGTGTACTATATATTTCTCTTCAGTTCATGTGTCCAGCTTTCACAATTGGAAATTAGAGGTTTCGAAATCATGAGACATTGTTCAATTTTCCCGCCATTTTCCGCTGACAGGTTTGTCATCAAACTGTTTTGACAGCCTCATCAAAAATAATTGTATCGAACGGCAGAAAGTTGAAAGAAGCTATGAGGAGATGAGCGAGCTAATTGCCACTATTATGAAGTGTCTGTCTTTTTTCATAGCACTAATTGACTCCTTTTATTGAGCGTGTTTTCCCTTTGAGAGCACGATGGAATCTGCGAGCCCCTTTGTGTCAAACCTGTATATGTGTTTATCGGTCATCTAACGCTTTTCCAATGCAGTCTTCCAAACCGTGGCAGATCTGAGCTGGGCCAAAAACCTGTTCCATGCAGTGACCAGAGGCACCAACACATCAGTGACAGCGATACACACACATACAGTAAGTGAGTGCAGCCCTCTCATTACCAATACAGCGAGGCCCACTGTCAGCTGTGTTGCCAGGGACATTTGGTGGTGGAGAAAGTGACCAGGCTCCCATGAGTATGCAGTCCACCCGGGGCTCTGCAGTACCCGCTAATTATTCTTCACACCTAATCTGAGAAGGAGAAGGAGGAGAGACAGATGAGAGAGGAAGACGAGAGAGAGAGAGAGAGAGAGAGAGATGGAGGGAGCGAAGGAGAGAGAAAGAGAGAGGGAGGAGAGATTGGCGACCAGTGGGACTTGTGCTTTCTTACAGGAACAATGAATCACATGTAGCTGCCACCTGTCCTCTGTTGTCCCTTCTGTTGCTCTCAGCATTGCCGACAGGACGACTGTGTTTGTACAGTATCGAGCCAGTCGTGTTGGTATTGGCTAGAATGCCTTTCTCTGGGCATTAGGCATCAATAACAGATTGGACAGCCGTTGGCAGAACAATGACTGTATTTACTTTTTCTGTTATTAATCAGGCATTCTGCAGAAGAGTTCCATCTATTTATGTAGAGATCCCAAGCAGCAACTCCTACTTCTCTCTATCATCCTTACATTATCATATTATCTATTACCTCCTGACTACAGTAGCTATTCATAAATGATGTGCAATACTATAACATTGTAATCCATGGAGAGACAAATAAGGAAACCTTTATTTTTGACTACTAAGAAAAACTTAAAGCCTGTATTTGTAAATGATTAATTGATCAGATGACTATTAAATGATGGGGTCGCTTATAGTGGTGAATAGCAATTGTTTTGGTTATTGTTTTTGATTCACTCTCACCACTCTCATGCACCATCTTTTAAGTTGTTTTTCTGATATACCATCTGTAGACTAGTGATGGACAGAAGGCACAAAGTTAGCAACTAGCTGGTGAGCATTTTGGCTTTTAGTTGAAAGAACCAGATATGTTCCTCTGGAGTAAAGTGGAAACCAAAAACAGAGCTGAAAGTAGGGTGACTATAGGACCCACATCATTAACAGTCATCAGGTGGCAAGAGAATTCCTTCAGTGACAGTGATGAATTTTACATTTATGACTGTCACTGATTTCGTATCTGTTTGCAATGAAGCATGTTCAGCCCATCATGATATTCATCGTAACACTATCTGGTTTCTTGAAAGACTGTAAGAGCCACAGAAACAATCATGATGGCACAACTGTTGCAGACAGCTGGCTGCTCAGCTACCAAAGGCCCGACACATCACTGGTCCACCCACACAGGTGTTGTCACTTATTATGTCTGATTAGTTCTCCTCACAGGACCGTGTGCTTGATTGACAGCACCTTCACTCCCCTGTTAGTTTTACGGCACCTGTCTGGGCGGGACAGCGCCTTCACCAGTTTTTATTAGGATATGGCGACCTCTAATAATTCAGAGTAAAGCTGCACCTAACTTATAGTTTACTCAATTAGGATAAGTGAAAACACATGTGCTGGTGTGCTAAGTCTTCACTTCTACACCGTATTGTCCCATCATTGCCATCTCTCAGCTTAAAGGTGCAATGTTATTGTTAATGTTAATTAAGCTAACCGCTAACTGCTGCTCACTTAAACTCTTTGCAGTAGCTTGCCCTTAGCAAGTTAGCATAGTCAGACATGCAGCTATTGGCCCTAAGGTGACAAGTCTCAGCAGCAGTTAGCATCTGCAGGAGGGTATCTCTGCAACACAATACATAGATGTGTATGACACAACATCAAAACTATTATCTGTTTATTTAGCGTCTGTCACAGTTCATATACTGATGTAAGAGCTAAACAGAAATTAAACAAGAAAAGACAAAACAATACATTTACTGTGCAAAATAATACATAGATTAAAGCTGTTCTCTTATTAAAATGAGTGTTAAATAGCTCTGTATTCCAAAAGTGCTGTAGTAAAAGAGAAACAACATTTCTGGTATCCCTGTCCACTCCATCCAAGCAGAAAAAAACACTTGAAGAAAAGAAAGAGGCGAAGAGAGGAGAGGAAGAGGGTTGCCTACTGCAAAACGGACAGGAAGTTTTCTGAAGAGACAATACTCACAATACAATAGCAAAATACTGTGTGACCTTTTGGTACAGATTACTCTGTTTTTACCTTCCATTAACATACAGAGTCCTTTCAAAATAAACTTTTGTATAGCGAGGAAACAACAAAATATTATCTAATGATATACAGGTACACCAGAAATTTTGCAGTGCTTTTCTAAAAAAATCTTAAACTAAAATTGTGAACATATCTAATGCATTGCACCTTTAATATGAACAACATATAGTCAATCACAAGAAAATAAAACTGAACGAAATGACTGAAACCAACCGGTGGTGGTCAAAGCTTGACAAAAAGGAAGGAGGAGCACTGGGTTCAATACTGCTAGCTTTAATAGTCTGGTTTAACCCGGAGCCCTGAGTTGTTATTTGGGTAGTGATAGCGCTTACTTATGAGTGTCTTTATCCATCTAATGTCTCTGAAAAGGCACTGACTCATTACATAAGGCAGCTTGTCACCCCACACTTGGATGGAAATGTCAAGTGTGTTTCTGAATGTCAGGATGCTTAAATCTCCACTCTCAATATATCATAATGTCATTCATTTCTAGTCATTACTATCAGTAGCAGTGTCAGAATATTTATTCTGTTTTCACTTGTGGGAGGAAGAGGTTACAGAGGAGAAATTTACAAAGTTACACCATCCCCACCCAGCAGCATGTGTCATTGGGTGGTTGATTAGGATGTCATATTTTTTTTGTCAGAGCTCATAACTGCTTAATTTCTGATTTGTTTTCTGGCAAACGGAATCGCGCAGCCGTGATGCCTAACCAGTCTATTCCTCTGTGTCCACGTGTCGGTCTTCGTCACTCCTTGCAACCTTGGACAACATCCTGAGGCTTCGGGGAGACTTGGCCAAGGTGAAAATTCCTTTTGGTGATCCCCGCCATCCCAGCAGCATATGGACACATGCTTACACTCCACCTCTCCCATCATCCCTCATTCCAGCCATCCTCAATCAAACCCCGCACCCCTCCTACCTCCACCCTCTGACTCTTGAGGAGGGCTCCAAAGCACGACTGTAATTACAATCAAACACACACCCTTTGCTCTGTCGCACGCCGCCCTAGCCTGAGCTCCAAAGTCCCTGCGCACAGGCATCTTCATTCATTTTCTGGCTGCCCCAGATTGATCTCCTCCTGCAGCATATTAAAAAACTCAATGACATGCTCACATCCACCCGCGCCTGATTCTGCCTCCATCTAGCGGGCCCTGAAGAATCGAGCAGGGGTGTGGAAGGTTTTTAAGGCAGCTGGAGACGACAGAGAGGGAGGTTGGTGACTCAGGATGGCTGAATGCATCGTTCCAGTGTTAATTAAACTGGAGCAGGTTCCGTAATCTGTGGACATTAGCTAGCACTGATGCTGCTGCAAGCTGCTGCTGGCTATGCTCGGTGTACACGAGCAGCTGATGTCTGCAGCATGCTGGCTGTGCAGGGCCGAACGATGTTGACATAACTGGCAGCGTGAGATACAGCACCGTGTGTGGAGCTCTGGTGGTTGCTCACAGCTCAAATGTGAATGAATATGATTAGAGTTATGGTGAAAATTTGAACAACTTCGCAAATTGATAGTAAATTGATAGCAGGCTAATGCCTCACTCCCCGAGCTCCGGCATAAATCAGATGTCATTTGGAGTCTTAATGCAGCCAGATGGTTTGTATTTAAGTCACCATGTTCTGCCATCTGATGGATTTCAAGCTCGTTTTACGGCGCATGTACACCGTGCATCTGGGCATGTGTATCTGTTTTACTGCAGTTGACTAAAAGAAAAAAAAAATGTGACAAGTACAGTAAGTTTCACTTTGAAAGCCTCCACAGGATACTGTGCTTCTTCATGCGGGAGATGTAGTTTATTCCAAGCTTGTAGGGCGTGCTGCAGGAATTTTAATATGTCTCCACAGATCCAGCTATCTCAAAATTCACAAAATATTCTGCTTTCTTATCCCTTTTTCTAAATTTTTACCCTTTATATCAAAGGTAGAAACTACCTGACCTGACACACTGTGGCATTCTGATGTACAGCAGGGTACAAAAGCACAAGGCAGCAGTATACACAGTACATAAATCCAATCAAACACAGAGCCTATTGGTCCATCCAGCAGTGGAGTCATTCTGTACTGTACACAGACCTGTTTTTTTCTTTTTTTTTCTTCACGAGGAGAAGAAAAACGCTTTGGTTTATGCTGACCCAAGTCTGATCAGAAATGATGTATAGCAGGCGCAACTAGCACAGAACTATAATCGCCTGCCCCGGGCTTTTAATACTGTTTCTCCCTTTCAATTCGGAGGTCAATTACTGGCAGGTTAAAGACATCATTAAAGCGGTGTTTCCTGAAGTGCCTCTTGCTCCCTGTCAAAATAACTTATGATACATTGACAGGATTGATTTTAAATGGAGACCAACAGCGTGCCCGGAAAGCCTCGGCACAGGCATCTATTT
This sequence comes from Sparus aurata, assembly GCF_900880675.1. Classification (NCBI taxonomy): domain Eukaryota; kingdom Metazoa; phylum Chordata; class Actinopteri; order Spariformes; family Sparidae; genus Sparus; species Sparus aurata. Next base: position 26,050,776 of record NC_044192.1, read on the forward strand.
TCATTATGCATCACGTTGCGTCTCCAACAAATCTTTCTCTCTCCTTGGACCGAACATTGGTGATTTGTCATTTTCCCCCCCTGTTTTCTTTTATACATTTTTCACAATCCCGAGGCTCATTGGTGGACTAGGCTGGAATTCAGCTGGCACAGAACCTTTGATTTAGATGATGGTTTCCTGCCCAATTATCTGTTGGTTTTGTGTGTGTATGTATGTGTGCCTGAGTTTGTCTCCGTATGTGTCTATCTGTGTCTGTGTTTAAAAATTAACCGAGCCATTAGAGGCCTATCTCTTTGTGGACCTGACTGTGCCGTGGTGACAGTAGATTTCACTGACAGACGGAGCCCTGATCTGTCCATCTCCACTGGGTCAGCCATGTGAGCTAGATGTGGAAAACCTTCTTGTGAAAGGTTGTCTGTGCAGGTCCATGTTCTCATCTCTCTGCCTCTATTTCTATTCGCTGCTGCTTCGTGGATGCAAACCAGACTTGGCTGCAGCTTTTTTTGCACAGTGAATAGCATTTTTCTTTTTACTTCTCATGTAGACACTGTGTTGCATCTTAAAGTACTGCTGCTGTTCAGTTAGTTTGAGGTCCTTCTTTCAGCATGCTTGGTTGAATCCTGATACACAAGACCTCCTTTAACCTTTTTACCATAATTCAGCAGAGGCTCTGGTTTGGCCTTCCTATCATTAAAAAACCTATTAGTTTGACCAAAAAGTGATACAAAGCAGCTATTAGTCGACGATAAGCACAGGTGGAAGAAGTACTCCGAATTTTAATTAAAAGTAGCATTACCACAGTGTAGTTGGTAGAGGGGGTGTCCCATGTGCAGAGGTTCTTTCCTCGCTGCAGGGGCCCTGGTTTCAAGTCCTTCCCATGGCGCTTTGCTGCATGTCACCCCACTCTCACTCATTCTATTTCCCTGTCATCTCTAAGCTTTCTTAACGGTGCGACGTGCAAATTTTAGAAAACATTCAGTGTGAAGAAATAACAGTTTTGATATTATGATGTCTGTGTATTGTTGCAGATATATCTACTGAAGATAGCATGCTAAGCATCTAGCACCCACAGTCCCCTGTTGTTTCAAGCCCCCAGTAAGGACCACTAACTGCATGGCCAACTGCGCTAACTAGCTAATGGCAGCTACAGTTAGCAGCCGTTAGCCTTTACTCTAGTGATGTGATGCCCCCTATTTCTTTTGAGTTTGAATTTGACAGGAAGCTAGTTCTTACATATTGCACCTTTATTGCTGTTAATCTAAATCTCTAAAGTAACTTGTAACTGAAACTGTCCAATAAATGGAGTGACAAAAAAGAACAATATTGACAACGAGTGTTTGTTTTTGGTGTCTAATTTATCAGATTTGTTGACAGATAAAGCACCATTAGGATTAACATCTCTGTGAGACTAAAAAAATTGAGTTTTCTTTTTCTTTATGCGGGACAGATGGAACCGGGTCTCATTAAAAACGGCCATGCGTGGCAGTGCATGCTGGGAGCTGCTCCAATGGCAAGCATTGATCCTTGACACCGGCGATATAGTACAGGGCTTAATGAATTCACAGAACAAAGTGATTGAGATTAGAGAGCAAAAGAGGGAGAAACAGAGGGACAGTAAGAGACAGATGAAAAAAAATGGAGGGAGAGAGAGTCGGGGAGGTTTACGGGAGCAGAAAGGATGAGGTTATTAAAGAGAGGGATGAAATGGTATTGTTCCCTTCTCCCTTTTGGGAGTTTTTGTGTCTTTGTGAAGCTATGCCAGATCGCTGAGCCCAAACTATGTGCTGTGGGGGCCTGTGTGTGTGTGTGTGTATGCGTGTGTGTATGTGGAAAAGATAGCAAGAAAGAAAGACAGCAAGAGAAAAGTCTAGGCTAAAATGCGAGATGCACAAATGTTTGAGGGGAGAATAATTCCTCTTTGTGTGCATGTGTCAGAGGACAGCCTTAATTATAATTGCATAGCAGCTCAAAGCAGGAACTCGAGCCAAGCCCAAGCCAAGCCATGCTGAACTAGAATAAACCAAGCTTGGACCTACTCCGCTCAACATGCTTTGCGCTTTAAGCCCTGGCTAATTGGGCCAAAGGCAAGCAAAAGCCCCTTCCCAGCTGTGACGGGCACTGGACTGGGGAAAGAGAGGGATGGAGAAATGGAAGAAGAGGGCAACATGCAGAGAGAGATTACTTTTCCCCCTCGATCCATTTACATGAGCCCCCGTTGGATCAATACCATTTTGTATTCTCCCCCCCCTTTTTTTGACATTCTCTCCATTTCGTATGCACAACCAGTTTATTGGCTCGACTGGTAGGGAACCCCAGATGTTGCACTCGCCTGGTTGCTCTCTCGGAGTTAAAAGTGTTGTCTAGAGACTATCGACAACCAGGCAATCTGGCTAACTAAATAGGAGGACCGTGTGGAGAGGCCTGCACCGGTTATTGCAGCATGTATTCCTGCCAGTCTGTCAATTTAAAGATAGGGATTGGATGTCTCGAGTCCATCTACCAGCTGTTTTTAGCAGCAGGGGTCCCCCTAGCCTTGCCACGAGGATGGCAGAGTATCGGATGCAAAATAATTGCATGTCTGCCCTGCAGTACCATGGATTTCACCACCCCGTTATCTGTTTGTGGTTCTCTTTCTCATCTTCTTTCTTGACCCTGTTTTGTGATGTTTGTGTTTTTGCTATAGGGAGCCACTCATGCATTATGTAGCGCTACCGTATGCAATACCTACATGACTGTTAAATGAGGTTTGTCTATCAGGGGGTGAGTTTGTTGCATCATATATGGGTCTCTGATTCTAACATTTTTCAGAATATAAAGGGAGAAAACCTAGAGAAAACACGAAGAGACTGTGTTGTTACAGCTGATTGCATGATCTGTGCGCGTTTGAGTGTGTGAATGTACTGTATACAAAAGTGTGTGTGTGTGTGTGTGTGTGGCTGTGGGGAGGTTGCCCGTGCCCTCAAGGCTAATCTTCAGCATGCAGACGGATAGGCCAACACACACACACATGCACACGCACATATGTATTCACTGCATGCCCCCTGCTTCTCACTGGCTGAGTGACAGCATGACTACTGCATGCAGTCTCTCCATTATTCAACAGCATTAGAGGGAAAGAGGAGAGCGCACAGATGAGAAGTAACAGAAAGAGCGAGAGGGGAGGAGAAGAATAGGCCGTTTGCGCTCACACATGATGTTGGATGCCAGAGACTGTTTTGAAAATAATGGAGGAATCCGTCTATGTAGGCTAAAGATGCCATTTGCTTTGCAAAACAAAACAAAAAATAAGGGGGGGCCAGCATCACAAGCGAGAGCAGACAATGATAAAAAAGAAAGCGGGAAATAGACAGACTGAACAAAACAATTTACAAAAGGGGAGCAGTATCAGTCGCAAATTACAAACGGATATTAGGGTCCGAGAGGTCCGGTGTGAATTTAAAAAAAAAGCAGCGACGAGGACTGAACTGAATTTTCCACGAAACAAAAATTCCCCCATTATCAATCTTCATGCGTCTCTGGAGAGTTTGACTTATCTCTGAACTCAACTCAGGATATATTTCGAATCAGGGTAGAGACCTGGAGACATTGTGCATGATGAGAAAGGGTCCGTATCAGCGTCATCTGATATCCTGTCTCAAATGAAAGATAAACCAGGGTGATATCCTCTTCTCCCGCTGATCTGGACGATTAAAAGGTTGTTTTTGATGAGTTGCCTTTAGATAAACCTTTGCATTCCCACCTTAGGGGCAACGTTGTCTGTGTGTTTTGACAGCCGTTGCCCTAATCTTGCTTTCTTTAAGGGGAGAAAAGGCGGAGCGGTTTAAAAACAGGCAAGCGTTCAAACAACTGTCAGAGCTTCTGGTCGGAAATCTGTTCTTGTGTTTACCGTCATCAAGACCTCCTCTCACAACTGTCAAGTGTTGTGCCCTGTTGATGCTCAAGTATTGTCACTGATTAGCACATGGGTGAAAAATCATGTTCTACAAGTAGGACTGATAATGGCTGACAGTGATGACACTATGGACATCCTACCTTTTTTATCAGCACATGCAAGACCACAATGCTGGGCTCCCCTCCAGTGCTCAGGATGGGGAGTGTTTTTGGCAGGCTGGTTGTCGCTCCCCAGGTAACTGTGGGGCACACCTGAGCTGCAGCTCACATAGAAGCAGGCACTGTTTTGATGGTGTGGGAACTAGATAAGGACTTCAAAACCCAGTTATCAGCGCATGCTGCATCTGTCGGTCGTCGATCAGAGAATTTGGAAACAGATTAGCGGCTAGTGAGGATGCCAGCAGACTGGAAGCATAAGAAAATAGATTACACAGTATCTAAGACAGTGATTTAGTATCAGTGTACATTAAAATACCATATACTCTGCTTGTTCTGACAGTTATATAGCAAAACCCAGCACTATCTACACTTTATGTACACTTAATGTTTCTGCTCACTGTTTTCAGTACATGATGTACAGTTGTTTTGTTCTTGGATCTATTTGTCTTGTTTCAGGAAGCTTTTGGTGTCCATTCCTTTCCAAATTTCAATTACCATGGTCATTGCATGTGTGTGCCAAAAGGCAATACAGTAATTTACTGTGAGAATACATTTGTATACCATCAATAGACAGCTTTTTTGCTATAACTTATTATTTCAGAGTAAATACTGATTGCACGGTTTAATGTCTTTTACTATGCTATTCGGTCTTCCAATGAAGGTTGCATTACGGCACAAAGGAAGTGCGTCTGCAAATGCGCAGCCAAAACAGGAAGAGGCATTATTTTCCCTGGTCACTATCCCCAGGTAACGGTGGTACAACTGGAATAACTGTGGAAACTCTACACTGCAACAAAAAAAAGAGAGAGAAAGAACCTGCCGATGAAGGAGACAATGAAGAAGGAGAGTGATAGAAACTGAAGTAAAACAAGAACAAACAGACGGACGTTCACTCAATGGAGAGCGCAGGTGTTGTGTCAAACCTCTCCGATATGTGTTCCCTCTTACCACTGGGACTTGAGAATGTTCAAAACCCTCGTTGTTGCTTCTAGATCAGTAAGTAACGAAACCTGCCTACTTATTCATACCACTGGTTGTTTAACTCTGTCTTTTCATAGGACTGAGATCATGGTTTCTAGGTCCAGTTGGGATTCTTATAGTTGCTTCTGCTTTGAACAGTAGCCAAGCTGCCAGCTATAGCCATCTTGCCATCGTCCCTGTGACGGCAACACTGGCAGTATCGCTGATTGGTACATGGTAATGCAGAGTCGTTTGAAAACTGACTTGACTAGTTTGAGTTAGTGGTGGAGTTGTGTCATGATTTGCTTTTCATTTCATTCCTTTTTACGTTCCCCGCCCCTTTTCCTCTTCACCTGTGTTCCATTTGTTTATTAGTTCTGTCTATCTAAGCCGGTGTTTTTCAGTAACTCTTTGTCAGTTCATCTGTTCCTGTTTTGTATCCCTGTGTCAGTCCTGTTCCTCCTGTTGTCAGTGCTTCTTTGATTTCTACCCTTTAAGTTTCTGTATTTTTTTACCTCTTTATTCTTGGATTTTCCTGCTTCCTGTGTTTTTGTTTCAACCTGCCTGCCTTTTTTTGTCTTGCTTTTGTGTCCCTTCTTGTTAAACTCCAGCACTCAAGCAGGTTTCAAGAGTCAGCTAATGGACTTTCATATTGTGTGAAAATGAATGGAAACCAAATCAGTTCAATCAAATTTGTAAAACTCAGAAATATGGTTTGCACAACACTAAGTGCTTAAACATGTAACACGAGTAGAATGGTTTTTAAAAGCATCTGTTCATACATACATTGACATTGTCTCTGACATTTTCTTTAAAAAATTTAAATATATACTTAAGCATAGTTTCCATCTAACTTATCATGAGAAGTTTTCTTATAATAAGACTTTTTATATTTCCTTCCCTTGTTCATCTTTTCCCCCTCATCATTACTCTCTCATTTAGCTCTATAAAACAACCACAAACCATTTCTGTTCGACAATGTTAGCCTAAAATAGGCTTTTGTGTCTCTGAAAGGCCAGTCTGTAATTGTGCATAATTGAGAACACTGTACACAATACATTTGTGTGATTTCATATTAGTCCCCTTGAATATACAAAGCCTCAAGTCTGAGTGGTTTAGATTGGATCGCAACAATAAGCCCTACTCTACAGCACTGTAATTATGCAAATGCAATGCATGTTTCAATCAAATTGTGTACATAAAGCACACTCGTAATGATTTGAATTAATCACAAGGCATTTAAGGAACTCACCACAAATGATTGAGTGCAGCGAAGAACAGCGCTGGAGATGTTATGAGGAATAGTTTGGCTAGTTTAATCAAACAAACGAAACAATGTGGCAAAATTAGTTAATAAGCAATAACTCTATCTCTTCTGCATGATTGCACCTAATCGTCTTATCTCACGGAAACTCTTATCTGATGAAAACTCGGATGCATTAGACTATAAGAAGTCAAACTGTTAGAACTTACTGCTTTGACTGCAGAATTACAAAGCAACATAAAATGTCAAACTTAAGATCCGACAAGTGCTGCTTTTCATCTGCATAGGATCCATCTATGAGGCATCATACACAAAAACCCCATCAACAAAGCCTTAAACACATTCACGCACAAGCTGTTCCATCAAGACCAGCAAGCTGTTGTCACGACTCAGACGGAGAAGACTGTTCTCTCAGAGGAAAACAAGCGATTCACCTGCGTCTGCTGAAGCTACAATGATGAGTCTTGATGCTGAAGCCCAGTGTGAGGCTGAAGCTAATAGGGCTGCCCACGGGGACCAGGCCAACAAAGCTAATGCTAATAGATATGCATTAATATTCATTTATGTTTATACTGTTATTTATGTCTGTGTTAATGGTGGAGGATACCAGCTGTTCACCTCAGCAGCACGTGATGTGGATTGTATAATTAATAGAATATAGCTGAGTACACCTGCACTGGCCTTTCAAGGTTCAGCTTTGTGGCACTTCATGGACGGTTGGGATTTATTTTTTTTGGCCACTTGGAGTAAGAAAGAAGTTTTGAACACTGACATGAAGTCAACTTTAAAGTTAAAGTTGTTGGATATGCACACAGCATAATTGGGATTCATACTGAGTCATGTTTGTGCCCACTATAGGTCCAGTGGTTTAAAAAAAGGAGATAAAGAGATAAAAGACGCTTTAAATGCTCCACAGTGCAGAGGGCAACTGTGGAGTTGGGGATAATAATTTGTGGGTTTGTCCCTTACAGCAACCTCTCACATACACATGATCATTTCATTCATTGTTGACATAAGAATTATGATAATTGCAGCTTTAACCACAATAAAATTAAACAAAACACAGCTCAGTCACTGTGACAAATGTGGGCCATATACTGGCAGCATAACTTTTGTCAAGTGTCCATCATGTTTCTCTTGGTTCATTTGGCTATTTTGTTTCTCCTTGCCAGCCCAGTTTATCAGTGTTTGTGTTATCTATGTTCTGTTTTACCAAAGCGCAAGCCTTGCAAAAACCAGCCTGATTAATCTCATGAGCTTGGTTTACCGACAAGATTTCGGTCTGGAAGACATCCTCTGAGAGCAGAGTGAGCCTTGCAGCTGAAAACTAATCAGTCAAATATTGACTGTACACATGATGGCCTGACTCACCACCTCTCAAAACCCCCTGGCCTTTCCGATAACTTTTTAAGGAAAAATTAAACATTTAAAGTGAGACATGTTTCTGAAAACTACATGGTGAATGTGTTGTTTCAGATTGAGTCAGGAGATTCAGGTTTGGATTGGCAGTTTTAGGACAGAACACAGGCCATGCAGCACAAAAATTTCAAGCGAAGGATTAAAATAAATTTAGCCCAGTGTTTCCGGGCCAAAGAGCACTGTCAGTCTTTGTCATACAATCTGTTTGAATTAATATCTGCCCCCAAGCAAATGCCCTTTGAGACTTGCCAGACCCCGACATGATTTGGCTTATTTGGATTTCTGTTTGTTGTTGCAGATTGCCCTAAAGGTCCCATATTGTGCTAATTTCCAGGTTCATAGTTTTAGTTTTGGTGTCTACTAGAAAATGTGCCTCTATTCACCTTCTGTCTTAAAGATTTGGAGAAGCTGTTCAAACTTAGAATTGTAATATTTACTCAAAAACATTTCCCATAACTGAATAAAAAAGCTGTTCTCGGAGGAAAATGAAGTGACCAGAACCAATTTTTGAAGCTAGAAAGGTGGCAGGGTCCGCCAAATATAAACAAAGTAATACAGGATGAAATTCTGTTTTATCAGTTTATCCAGTCATGAAGAGAATTTATTTATTGAGGCATTAAAAAAGAAATTACATAGTCCACCTTTAACGCTCCATTTTAGTCCCTATCTCTTTAAGGCCCCTCTCCAGAAAAGCACAGTCTGTTCTGATTGGTCGGCTCTCGCAGGCCTGAGCAGGCACTGTCCACAGTATTTCCACATCAGCAATGACGGCGTTTTGCAACCATGAGTGTACTGAGTGTGTGGCTGAGGCTGTCGACTGAATACTACAACACAACAACACAACAATAAGGAAGTCCTGACAGACATAATGTAGGTGCTAACTACAACCAAAGTTCATGACATCTTCATGTTATGTGTTGAAAACTGATCTTAGCCTCTCACTGAAGTTACATAGTGCAGAAAGAAGTGTTGGGGGGGCAGAGTGGCTGAGATAATCAGCACGTTTTCATGCACAGCTTAGTCGGATTACAGCCATAGTTCGACTATGCTACTCAATCAGACAACTGCAATTGTCCGAGTATACATGCCTGTGAGAAAATTGAATTATTGACCGGAGCATGTCATACCCCGGTACGATAGATGGCGCTTTACCCATTTCAGCTAGTGGCAAGCAGAGCCACCTCCAGCTGACCTCTTTACATCACCAGCAACAACAAACTCTGCCTCGGCATTCGAGAAAGATGGCGTACGAAGAGCGAGATGAAGCTACATTTTTGTACATTTCGTATATGGTGTACATGATAATTACACAAACTAGACGCACAATGGCGCTCTTACCTGCGGTTATTTCAGAGGAAAGACGCCGCCGTCCTTCTACTTCCGGCTCACTGCCCCGGGAAAAAAATCTCAAGCCTGCGCAGAATGCAAAATCCGATCCGATGGAACGTATACATGCAGGAGTAATGCGACTATCAATCGAATAATCTAGGTGCATTCATCCGACTATGAGAAATCCGATCTGGTCCGGTTTTGGTCAGACTAAGGTTTCTACATGCATCTTAAAAAATCATAGTCGGACTAACCCAGTAATTCGGTTTTCTCGAGTGTCATGTAAACGCACTGATAGACACCATTCACCCACTAAAATATACTGTACCATCAAAATGATTTTGCAGCAGTTTGTTTTAAGGTAAAAGAAAAAGTGACATATGGCTGCTTTAAGCGCCTTTAAAGTCCTGGCTACTGCTAGTCTTATCCCTGAGATGTTTGCATTACATCCTCTCTGCAAACACCATTGAGGCTCCCACGTCACAAGAAAATATTGGAAGAGGAGGAAGCATTTCACCAGCCTGAGCCTCGGGGAGAAATTAGAGGAGTAAATCCCACATTCCTTGCTTCCTATCTTATCTCACAAGTTTACCCTCTAACTAGATCTGGTGTCACCTCAAATCCAATATTTTATATCATGGCCACAGTTATCACACAAATGCCGATATCAGATACTGTATAAGCAGCATTGGTTCATCGTAATCATTTAATCCCTCATGTCTGTTGCTGGATTTCTCCCAAAGGCGAGAAACGTGTATAATTGTCATCAGTTGTGAAGCTTTTCAAACTCCTCCCGTTTTCATAACATTGTGAAAAAGTGTGTAGACAAACCTATAAGAGGTTTACGTTGCCTCACCAGCTCCTGAAAGAATTACGCAATAAAAACATGTCAACTGTGACTGCAGGGTGTCAAGTGATTTAAGATTAAAAATGCAGTAATGAGTTTTGTGATATTCATCTCTGTGTCTCCACAGCCTGTCTGTGACTTTTGCATAATGAAAAGCACAGCAACGCTATTTCAAACATGATTCCTTCCTCAGCTGAAATCCTGGGGTGCTATGATTGGGTGACACACAAAACTGGTGTCGCAACCCCTGATGTGTAATTTATGGGAAAAGCAGGAATCCTTTATGCACTCAGGTGTCTCGCTGTGTGTACTAATCAAAAGATGTGCGCTGACAGAATGGAGCAGGACGAGGTACTTGATGTTTTGTCAGTTGGAGTGGCACTGGGAGACGCAGGAATGCTGTACAATTCATCATTTAGGTGCTTTTATCAAAAAGAAAATACACTGGTGCTCCGGAGGGAGAGAGCGAAAGATACAGGGAGCAGAAATATGGCAGGTGTGTGTGTGTGTGTATCTGTGTGTGTGTGTGTGTGTATATGTGTGTGTGTGTGTGTGTGTGTGTGTTATGTAAGTACCTTTTTTTTTTCAAAGATCCGCAAGGACTCAAAGTTAGGGAAGTTTTCTCTGAGCATGAAGGAGTGATAGATAGGTTAATGGGTGTTTCAACAGCAATTTAAGAAGCTGCAGTTACTGTGATGGCCAGTCACAGACGTGCTCATCAATGCCCTCATGAGTCACCCGCTATAACAAAAAGCAATGATGACTCATTGATTTTCTTCGGTACATGAATCAAGGACAATCATCTGGGTGGTTTTGCTTTTAATTAAGACTCAGATGGACTTTTCAGTCACGGTGGGAGAAAATGGAAAATGAGATGAGGGCAAAAATAAGAGCAGAGGTAGAGATATCTGAGTGTCACATCAATCCGCACAGAGTTCAGAATCTACTGTCAGGGTCCTTCTAATTTTACATATTTTATTTAAATCAGCAATTTAATATTGAAAATTCATAACCTGACATATTCAAATGTGTACTGAGATTTATAATTGTGTGTTCAGGCTCAAAATGTGTAACACGTTTCCTTGCGGTTCCAACGCCCTCACACGCACTTAAATCAGCATTCAGCTATCAGTGAACACTCTAAAAGCACAAACTTGCAATCCTTTGTATGTATTCTCAAACCTAGGTGTTCTTGTGGTTCTGCACACAACATAAGAGTCGCTTCCAAAGTCGACCTTACGGCTGTGAGCTTGTTTACATTCATACAGTTATCAAGCAGCGTGTAGGGTGCTAGCTTCGGGTTTGTTGTTGTTTCCCATCCAAAGATTTTTAATACACAGATGGAGAAATGGAGGAGAGTGCTGAATGAAATCGTCGACCAAAAGCAGGCTTATACCTGCAGTATACATCTAGTGAATCAGACTAGCAGCTAAATGCTCCAATATATTCACCAGCTAGCCACTAACTCTGTCCGTCAGCCACTTGCAGAGCAGGTTTATTGGGGATTTTTACACTAACACCGGCTTTCTGCTGCATCAGAAAACGAGGTTGGTGAGACAGACAACCAAAAGAAAACCAAAGAAATTAGCTAAAAGAAGTGAAAGTGAAAAGTACACAGGAGCAGAGATGGTGATCATTACATTACAGGTAGTCTTATAGACAATATTAATATAAGAATATTGATAGGCGCAGCTTGAAGTTTAACCAAGTTCCAAGATCATTCAGGTTTTTTCTTGCCTCAACATAATGTCATAATGACAGGTGGCCAGATCTTACATATTGCGCCTTTAAAACAACCTAAAGACACCCACCTGAATTTGACAACCTCACTCTAGCAAATACGCCGAAGTCTCGAGACAAACTACCTCATGTCTGGAGAAAGTTTTCCACGAGCATGACCGTGAAAACCTGCTTAAACTCCATGTCACCACAGTTTTCACTTTCTCAAACCCAGCTACTAGAGGACAGCTCTATTACTAACCCCCAACCTACATTTTAAATGACAGTATCTTTATTACAGACATACCTGGGGGAAAGTATTGACTGGAGTTTGATTTAAACCTGCTTAGGGATACAGTATTTACCCTCGCAGACACAAACAGATGAGCTCATACAGACGTATTTCATTAAAAAACGCGGATGAATCTTTCAGTTTGACCAAGTATTCTTAATACGAGCGGCTCTGGAATCAATGTGCTTAATAAATAGCAGCTTACAGAGCCTGACCCCGAGGTCCAAGCTGATGAGTGCATTTGTCTGAGTGAGGAGGCAGACAAAGGGAAAAGCTAATCTCGCTATCATCATCAGCGCATGGAATCAGATAGAGAAAGCCAGTGAGAGAGGCAGAGACAGACAGAGGAAATGAAGAAAGAAGACCATGGGTATGCTGGTCATTCTTTACACCAACGTCAAATAAAGAAAGAGAGATGAATGCCGTCATGGTAGAGTGACCATAGATAATACAACATTTTCTTTTCATGCTCAATCATGTCAGCAGCAATATTCTACACAGACAGTGGTTTTCATTGTGTAGATAATGAAATCAGCGCAGTATATCCTTAGTAAATGTTCAAATGAAAATTGGCTGTATCTCCAGTCTCTCTTTAAGGCCCTCCAAGGTAACATCAGTGTAATTTGTTTGAAGATGGGCCAAAAATCTGATTCAGCCAGGAGCAGCAGAGAGTCTCTATAATCTAGGAGGATAATTTCCCTGAAGGAGCATGATACCATCATAAAGTTTTAGCTTTAACACTAACATTACACGGTTTCAGTCAATTTGTCAGTGTTTAGCAGGGTTTGTGCTGAGGTAATGATCTTGAAGACTTTCATTAAATACATATCTGCTACTATCTATCGCTGAGTGACTGTTTGGTGCAAGTTCACACTTCACAAGAGCTAGCTCATCAGAATTCAGTTCACACAGATTAGAATTAACTAGTTCTGCTATATAACTTTTAGCAGTGACAAAGTATTATAAGGCGTTACTAATAAGATTTGATCTGGATTCTGGTTTATTACATTTCAACCAATGCATTGCCACCAGACTTCATTGGAAAGCTGCATGTCAGCGACTTGCTTTTCTTTTTGTCCAGAACACCGTGGTGCAATCGTAGCCCTTTGGGCAGCTTTGTATCCCAGCCTTGAACTGAGATCAGTAAAATCAAACCATAATGACAGATCCAACGCTGATTGGCTTCTGTGATTATTTATCCATGATCCATGTTGAAAATCTATACTATTGTTGTTAGCATGATTGTTTGCCAACTACTAGCATGGTGCCTTGGAGTCTAGTTAGAAATAATATTCAGAGTGACAAAGTCTACATAGGGAGGAAGATAAGGTGGACGGCCAGAAGGGATTGATGAGATGAAACTTCAAACTCAAGTGCAAATCCAAAGACATCACACAGGCGACACACTGTTTGAATCTCTAGGAAGTGAGGTACAAAATGCATGTGCCGCCAAAGAGGATAAAACAAATCTTTAACCGACTTTACCTAAACCAGCTTAAAAAAAATACTACAATACTACAAAACAGGACTGTTCTGCAGCTCTTGTTTCGACCTCACGTTTTCTGTTTTGTTGTAATTTTTGTATCTAACCAATTCAGTTGAGATTACACAGCCTGGCTAACAAACCCGAGTTTGTTGACTTGACAGATCTTATAGAGAGAACAGTAAAACCTTCTGCCTCCTCTCATTACCCTGTTCTGCTCTGATATAGAATAGAACATTGTGAACCTAATTAGATTTTTTGAAGAACAGGATACATGGAAAAATGTGCAATGTGCAATACAGATATGACAACTGAAAAAAACAAAACAAACAAAACAAAGCAGCAGTTAAGTTAAGTAATGCATGGATTTGTCCTTGTGCATCCTGACACTTTAAAGCTGCTCTAATCCATACCTTTGGTAATGACCATGTTTAGTGTGAAAGAGGTGGATGATGAACAGTGATGACAGCTACTCAAGGTGTCAAGAAGGAGGTATACATATTATGTCTTGCATTAAAAAGACCCAGTTTCTCTGCAATATTAATAATGCCAGCAGTGGAAAAGTCTGACTTCGGAGTCTGACGATCTCCAATTGAAACATTTTCTGTTCCTGATCTCCCTCAGACATTTGCTGTTATTATGCTCTTCCAGTCTCCAGTCATTTGAGTGAATATTTCTAACACCTGTTGCCTGACGTCCCTAGCCACCACTGCAGCCTTCCTGTTTTTAATGTCAGCCCTTACAAATGCCCTACATCTGCCCTCAGCTATTTCTCAGGCCCTCTCCCCCCACCTCCTCTGAGGCCCATTCATCTGTGTAAGTAATCAAGTGTTTGCACAGGAGTGACTTTTGTGATTGGGATGAATTTCGAAAGATAAATCAATTTTCAGAGTTTAATATTTAAGAGAAGAGAGAGCACAGGGCCTTGCTGAATAATGCATTCAGTTATTTAGACTTTAGACAGACAGAGAGACAGAGAGAGAGAGAGAGTCTGGACTAGCTCCAAGCTGGAGGATATGAGAGCTCTGAAACAGCCTGCTAATGAAAAGGAGATATATTCCTCTGCCCTCTTGTTTAAATTTCATAAACTCAGAAATGCATCTTGTTGCTTTCAGCACATGCACTCCCTGCCTTTCTTCTTCACTCTCACACATTTTGCCCATAAGCCAGGGTCACATTTCCACTGCACCTGACTCACGCTCATTTCAAACGACTTCTTTTCGAGTCTGGTTCCCTTTGTGGAGTGTTTTCTGGAACAAACAATGCTCCACTAACAACTCTTTTTCGACTTCATCGGGTCATTTACAGCTCAGTTACCAAATGAATAAACATAAGATACGTCATATGTGTTATACGGTAGATTATGATGATTACAGATAAGTGCCGCTCATCTGTGATGGTAATTGCTTCAAACCCTATTTCCCATTAATAATGTAGAGCACTATTTTGTTAGTGCTAGTTGTGTTTTTAGGGAAATGTAATTGCTGCCAGGATTGTGTTTGTTTGAAACTCTTTTTTAGGGACGGGTTAAGGTTGGTTAAGTATTGTGATGGATTTTTGGTACAATCAAATGCTAATAAAGTAAACGTGTAGTGACTCATGCTCCAAGTTTCTGCTGACTTTTTCAAGCAAGACAATAATGTTTCCCCCCCACCGAAACCAAGGACTTTATTCTGCATCAAAATAACCATGAAAAGAGTTGCTGTATGAGTGGCTTGTATTATTGAGAGAGAGGGGGAGTGATATGCAGCAAAGGGCCCCAGGCTAGGACTCATAACCCGGGGCCGCTGCAGTGAGGACAAAGCCTCTGTACATGGGACGCCCACTCTACTCACTGAGCTAAACGGCGCCCCGTCTTTGAACATTTTAAAGACAACGAATGTCTAGCATCAACATTTGGCAACTTTGTGACACAACTACTTTAATTAAGGGCGCACTCACACTAGGCCGTACCACGCTCCCAACGTCCACTTTGTTTGACTAGTGCGCGTTCTTGGACCTGGCATGTTTGGAAGAGGTGTTCTTCGGCACGGTATGGTTGCTCATGCACGAGCACAAGCACGGGTACCACTTATGTACAAGAGGTAACGTACTGAGGCCCAGTTGGTGCCAAAATTGATGCTCCCTTATACACAAAAAACATGGGGAAATGGAGCAGAGGTTATAAAATCCTAAAATTACCTTTGAACATAATTTCTAGGAGACATGGTTTGCTTGTTACTACTTAGCTGGAGAGGGTTTTATTCAATTAGTTCCTTAAACGTAACTTGCCTCAAACGTTTTCAAGTGCGCTCATTTGTTTTTCTGTTATTCCAAGGTAAACTGTTATGTATTGGGTCAAAAGTAAAGGAATGGGTAACTGCTCCTGTAGGTGGTAGGCAATCTTGTTAAATGAGAAATAAGTAAAGTGAAAGGTTTGACTTTTCCCACACTGCTGTGGAAAGAATGTGAATAATTCATACACAAAATGTCTGCTCACACAGTCTCAGGAAAAGCAAGTTGGAAGAAACAGCACACAGAATGGAACAGAGAGTATTATAGCCTAATTGTCATATTTGCAAAGCTCCACATCTCTCTGAAGAGCCTGTTGTCAATGTGAATAGAGCTGGGTTTTGTTTCTCAGCATGTATCTCTCCTCTCATTTCTGTCCTTTCAGTTTATCTCTCTCTGCTGATCCCACTGTGCAATCAGATATGCAATTGTTACTATTTCTTTAGACAAAAACATGTTTTGTACGGAGGCGGCTGCCGAAGACGAGTCCCCTGAAAATTAAGCAATTGTGTTTTAATTGCTTCTCTTCTGCTCCAGCACCTATACTACTCCTCTCCTTTTAATTCATCTACCCCTCCCTCCTAATAGAGGAAGAATGGAGGCAAAACAAATGAAAGCAGTGTACTTTGACCCTCTTTCCTCTGTCCTTTCCACACTGCAACTAATGCAGTTTAATAGGTTTGATTCACCGTGACATTATAGGCTCAGTCTGCATGTGTATGTGCTCATGGGCGTGCTTGCAATTTGTGTAGAAAGATAAACCCACAGCTTTGTTAGCTCAGTTTCTGTGGGATCGTATATTTTGAACTCTATGTCCTGTGTGTCTCTTTGGTTTGTCCAGTGGGCCTGGTTGAGCTTAAGTCGGTGGAAAATCAATACAAGCCCTGCAGAGAAAAATGTTGAAGTCTAGGGACAGAAGAGCAAAACATTGGGAAACAAGAATCATTTGATAGGTAGGAGTCTGTGTGCAGACATAAGCTATGAACTTACCTCAGTTAGGGCGCCCTGTCACTTAACCTGAACCAGTGTTTTCCATCGTAAAGGACACTAATCCTCCTTCTTACAGATCATTCATTTATGAGGATCTACAGCAGGTGAGTGATAACATGGAGTGAAGACTACTAACACTATTATTATTGCTTGGCCCAATAAGGTTACGTTTTCTAAAGCCTTGACAGTGCCACTGGTGAGCCAGTTATTATGATACTTGGGATCCCCACCAAGCAACACTGCTAAAGCTTTAAGGGATTCATTGACTTGCTGAAAGACATTTCAGCAGAGAAAACCGCCGGCTGTAACAGGGTGTTACGTGTCCGTTACACTGGTGTTTAAAGATGACAGAAATTCACACCAAGTACAATTAATATGATTGGCATCACTGTGACAACGCTGATTCATTCACATAAAGTAAATAAACTGAAAATGGTCCTGATAGAGGTCATCCCTTTGAGTAAGAGTTCAAAACTTTGAGTAAATGTTAGCTAAGCAAGTTTGAGGTAATATCTACTGGTGAAATAATAATCCCAGTGCAAAGGTCTTATGGTGGAGTTTGTAGTAAGTATGGTGTTAGAATGGATTTTTAAATGTTTTTTTTTAAAGAACTAGTACTGAGTACTCATGTTATGCTGTAGTATTGTGTGTGTGTGATCCCATCTCTTGTTAGTCTCTAGTTGGTACATGGCTCTGACAACCACAACGATGGCAGAGAATTTGGAAAATTTACAGATGACAGTACCACATTAGGGCCCGTGTCCACATGGTCAGGACTGCTGGGATAAAGTGCTTGTGTGTACGATGGCTTTGATTGATATCTGCTAATGCTATGGTAACAGAGGGCTGACCACACTCACCAGCAACATTCAGTGTACAGACAATGCTCCCACAAACTGACTCATCTATCTCTGTCTGATTAAGCTCAGGATGGACGGACCAAGCCCGAACAAGCTTCTCTTTGTTTTTTTGGATTACCAGGGCGACGGGTGACGAGTTCCGAATCATCTATGCCTGAAAGTGAGTGGCGGTGACGCCACCAGCTCCTTCCTGGAAAGATGAGAGATTTTTCAACCAGACGCGCTCGGAGCGGCTGTACAAAAAAAGGCAGACCGCTCTGAAAAAAGACACTGCGTGCAGCGCTTTCTCTCTTTAATTTCTTAATGAAAATCAAAATGTTCTGACCTCAGTGTTGTTTCAGTTTTTCCCCCTGGTATCGAACATGGTATTACATATACGTATTTTTGAAGGTATTGTATAGAACTTAGCAAATTCCAGTGTAGAGACAACAGTAGTTTAATATTACTTTTAATAAAATTAGTGTATAACAATGTGTCACACTTACAATTTTTAAATATTGTTGCTATAGCTGTTCTTAATCTTACCCTACAAAGTACAGCAGCAAGCATGACATACTCAAGTAAACCCTGAGCACCTTAGAACGCACATGTCCACACCTGTTTTCTGGTGTGACTGGGCCTTTCAACTGCACTGTGGGACCGTGCTGCTCTGTATGGGTGTCCATTAATTCTCAGGAGTTACCTGAAGTCTCACCCAGGCACTTTTCTCAGTGTTAGGTAGACATCACTCATATGTGTAAAATAACTCTCCGTTAGAGAGATGCATCCATCTTGTGTCTGTCTCTTCCTCTGTGCTTGAGCGTCTCACATGTCTCTCTGTGTGCAGCAGGTTCCTGACAACTGCAGACGGTGAAAACACATAGAGATTGCTCTCCTCCCAGCTTGACTGATCAGGAGCTCCCTGGTGGATGCTGCTAGATAAAGTGAAGAGGAGGATATAAGGGAGTGGGAGATAGACTGGCTGCCGATGGATTAGCAGCCATGTTTACATAGTGGCTGATTTAGTGTGCTGGAGCTGCCCGAGAATGATTTATTGATACTGAGGGAGATGGGGAGAGCAAAGTGGGATGTAGAGATAGGAAAGAGAAGCTCAGGTGTATATGTGTGTGACATAAGGAGAAAGATCCTGTGAAATAGGTGAAAGAGCATGTCTGCATTCTGTTTTTGCATGTATCAGAGGACAGATGTATACATCCGTAAGGAGGCCACTCCTCGCTCTTTCACAGCAAGAGACGCCGGAGGAGGTGACTACATGAAGTCAACCCAGATCTGTCATAAAAACGCCATACTACCCATCATTCAGTGCACCTTCAGGGTGAACAGAGCAGGAAAGGGATGATGAGTGGAGCAAAAGAAGGTGCGAGCACCTCTCAGGGTCTCATTGTGCCATTCTGACACCTGACAGCTGACTTTATTGTGTAGAGCCGGTTGACGGGTCTGTAAAGCCTGTCAGACAGAGAACCTGAGACAAGTTGGAAAGATATAAACTGAAAGTGAAGGAATGTAAAGAGCTGTAAAATGTTTACTTTTAAAGGTCCAGTGTGTAGATTTTAGGTCAGTCTTTTGGCAGAAATGGAAAGTGATATTGATGATTATGTTTTTATTAGTGAGTGATTACTTGAGAGAGGTTTTCTTCTTTTTGATACAAGGGGTATTCAGTTGGTCACAATCTGCAACCTCACCAACAAATGGTACTAAATCCTACACACTAGACCTTTAAAGAGTTTTAGATAGAGAGATGATGCAGAAAATCTAAAGTTTTTTGGTTTGGTTTGAAACAGGCTCCTTAAAAGTTTCAGGCTTGTGTGTAATTTGAAATTTGGCCATAAAAGTAGGTGGCAGAAAAGGTAGCAGTGTCAGTGTCAAATGTTACCACAGTATGAGTGAAAGACTGAAGCTAACACGGTTATTTGTATGTGAAATGTACTTTTGTGCTATATATTCATTGTATGGTTGTACAGGCTGTACTTTTTTGCAGCCTGCCTTTTTGTTTCATGCATTTTGACTTTTGGATTTTGGATTTTGATTTTATGTTTAAAAAGATCACATTCTGTTCCGTTACCTGCCTGTGTCTCTTGCGTTTGGGTCCCTTGTCTTTTAAAAGTGACAAAAATGAATGATAATGTGGTTCTGTAACTGCTGACTGTGCAAACGTTTGTCAACAAGTTCATCAGATCAACTTTAAATGTGTTTGTGTGTGTTGCGTGAACAACTTGTTCCAGTGCTCCTGGCCACCAAAAACAGTTAACTGCTCAACGGATGTACCTGGGACACTGGGCTTGATATAAAGTGACATATCGTTTTAAAACAAAAATAAGATTAATCACAAGTCACTTCTGCGTCAATGGTGAAGTTCAGTCAGTGTTTGAGAACACTTGCTTTCCTTATTTAAAGCCCCTGTACAGACTTTTCATTTAGTGTTGATTTTGGCGGCCCCGCTGGACGAAAGCGGTAGTGTTTTGCCGGAATGGAGACTGCATGAGCTCTAGCACCCACTGTCGTGAAGACGTTTGTCTGGCCGGCGTGTGTAGATTTGTTTTGGAAACGTCGGAAAGAAGACGGGACTTGCTTTGAAACTTTTTTTTTTAGCAGCTATCTGCAGCGTGCATATGGACGAGGTAATGTGTCTATTTGTATTTCTTCTTAATATAATATGCCGCCGGTGAATCAAAGTAATGCTGCTGTTGCACTGCAATTTCCCAGCTATATATATTACCCACGGTGCTACAGAGCTAGCGTTACAGCAAAGTCACAGTGATTGTGATGGATGTTTTGTTCTAAGTAAGAAACTGAATCATTTATAATGACAGAGGATATTACCGATGCATCGTTGCAGGTCGGCTGGGCTGATACACACAGCTGAAATGGATGCGTGATCTAAGACGTTTGTTGTCCTTTTCACGAGTGTAGTATCTAGAGCTAATCTAGTGGTAACGTTAGCCAGCTTTGTTGTAACAACATAAATTCATGTATTGCTGTAAACTACGTCCCGCATTACATTTCATAAATGAAATAAAATGTACAAACCTGTCTAGGAGGAATCGGGCGAATTCTGGATCCGACCCTCCCTTCAAGCCCCGCAACTCTCTCCATCTCTGGAAGGAATCGCCAATGTTTATCCGTGTTTTAGCCCTAGCTCGATCGGATTCCCTCTTGGCCTTCGGTTTGAATTCTTTTTCTTTTCTTTGTCTCATTATCAGCCATGACAAAAGTTTTAGCTCGGTTAGCACTGGCTAGCGTAGCAACAAAACAGCTATGCCGTATCCTGAATGTCGTAAGTTCCGGTCTGACTGCCGTAAATCGTTTCGTCAGTGGTCCGACCCGACCAATGCCTTTCAGAGGTATAGAATTAGACTACTTATAAAACGCGTATCTTCACGCTGATGGGCTCATTTGGTGTTGTAGGTAACAGAGACACATCAGCAGAAACCAGAGACTTTTCTATATCCAGTTAAAAACTCCGTACAGGGGCTTTAAGCATGAAAACTCACACTTTTGTCATGTCACTGGAATAAAAAGTCATGCATTCCTCTAATGTAGTTTTGTTTTGCAAAGGCCCATCACATATTTCAGAATGTCGATATGAACTCAGCTATTCCCTTTCTACTTTTCTTAGTTAGAACTTAAAATTGTTCAATAAGTCATTGAACAAGAGCTGATTGGTGATGCATGCATTTTTATATGGGTGCTCCTCTCTTTTCTTGGTGTGTTGTGGATGTTGATTTGCCTCTTCACTGAAATCACACTATGGGCTCATCTTATTTCTCTATTTTGTGCATCCTCGTCTCCTCTCCCTTCTGTCCTCTTGTCTGTGACCCGTAAATCGATCTCAGCGTGCCATATTGAAGGATGTCTCAATTCCTTAAATGCATCTCAAAAAGCTAGGATTGAGGAAGCTTGCTGACTGACTGAGGATGCACCGGTGTATCCTTTGTGGATATATTTCGTCACCCATGCCCAAAATAGTTGTGATACACAGCTGTCATATACAAACCATGGTGGGAGCAGGACTATACAAACGTCCCATAAATTGAATTGCCCCTTACTGTTTATGCAGCTAGTCATCTTCATATTAGTTATGTCACATGCTGATACTGCATCAGTTTAGCTCCTAGGAGACCTCACGTACACACACACACAAATACAGACACACACACACACACACACACGCACACACACACACAAAGGGCACCTGCATTTATTAGCATTATTCTCAAAGGTGTCCGTGACGTACATGTGTACTGCCAACAGTTTCCCTCTTATTCCCCAATTCTCTCATTTCTGTCGATCCTCTGGTCTGAAAGGAGACCAAAAAAAGGAGGAGATGGAATGAGGGATGCTGGGTATATGGACGGGAGGTAGGGGGAACATGCATATATTGGAAGTTCTACATGATGTAGAATTTATTCCTGGCTACACACACACACACACGCGCGCACACGCATTATTCTCAGTGGGGATCTCTTTATTATTAAAATGTCTCACAGTGCCCTCTAGGCCCTTCTCCATCACACACCTGGCAGCCTGCACCCTCACAACCCTGATGCGATGACAAGTCCTCATTAGTTGTACTAATCTACCACACACACACACACACACACACACTCTCTCTCTCTCTCTCTCTCTCTCTCTCTCTCTCTCTCTCTCTCTCTCTCTCTCTCTCTCTCTCTCTCTCTCTCTCTCTCTATTGGGTAGCTGGTCATTGTGTGTGCAGTATAGCCTTTGCTCCATTGCTGCTGTGTATCTCCTTCTTATTGATATGTTGAAACATACTGCTGCTAAAAGCTCACTGGCAGAACATTAATTACCTTAAAAACGAGTGCACACTTTACACCTGGTCTGTTTATAGATCTAATGGAGCAGAAGTGAAATCTTCATGTTTCAACTAAAACACAGATGGCAATACAAGTAATGATACTGTATGATACTTTAGCCCTGATAACTGCTAATTCACAAGATTTTCTCTCTGATAATTATGTCATGATTAATGTTTGTTTTTTGTTTGTGGCTTTATGAACTTTTTTAACAGCAGACTTTTTTGTCTAGACATTTTTGCCTACCTAGTAATTTTAGTTTTTACAACTGTACTTTTTATATTATGCAATGTAAAAATGTCTTCCATGAAAACAAAGTCTATTTTTTAAAGTATGGTTTGCAAATATTGTGTAATATGCAAATGTACAAAACTAAAAACTCAGCATTAGCATTCTGCTAACTGCTAATGACTAATTATCTCTTGCTGTCAGAACAGAACATGAGGGGTAATCTCGAGAATGATTATGCTATTTATGTATAATCATTTATACAGCTGCAAGGTTTACTTTTAGGATATTTTAAAACAGAATATTATGAACTTCTAGATTTGGATTTGCAGCACTACATATTGAGATTTAGGGAAATGAAGTGATTGTTTAGGGTGTAAGAGATGGAAAATCAGAACTTGGCTGTTTTGTTACATAACTTAACAACTTCACTGGCTGGATGAACAGGTACAGGTGACAGGTTCTTTCATTTAAACTCATTACCAACTCTGTCATGTGAAAATACGAAAAAAGTTCTTTAGAGAGCCATTTATGCTGCCTAAAAGAATGATTTTTTTTTTTTTTTATGGTTCTTCAAGGCACTTTTGGGAGTGTTTTTTGGGGGTGCATTAAAGAACGTCATGATAAAGGGTTTTTTGTGGAACCAAAAATGGGTTTTCTATGGCGTCACTCTGAAGAACCATTTTTAGTTCCAGTTAGAGCCTTTATTTTTCTGTGTGCAGGGTTAAGAAAACATCATGTTGTAGCTAAAAATACCTGTTTTGCTATCCACAAACACAGCTGGAAGTTGTCCCGAGGTCTTAAAAATACCCAGCGGTGTTTGCTTACAAATATAGAAACGCTGTAGCCTGTAACTCCACCACCAACCCTGCCGCCTCCTGATATGAAAGCCAGCTCATAAACATGTAACATGAATGTGATATGACACATTTAGCATACATGTCAATATGGTACGTAACCTATGACCCATACAAATGTGAATGTATCTGTGGTTTGCATAAACAGTAGCTGCCAACATTTTATCTTGGGGACCGGGAAATGGAACATATTTATTTGCTGTGTGAAGGCCGGGGAAATGCAGTATAAGGCTATCTTAGCACATAGACTGGAAGAAGAAAGGGAACAGCTGGCATATTGTCAAAAAAATAGAAGACATACAATGCAACAATTCCCACTACAGCAGTGTTATTCAATCGTGGTCCTCGGGGTCCCCCTGTCCTGCATGTTTTAGATGTTCCCCAGCTCCAACACACCTGATTCAAACGATCAGATAATCATCAAGCTCTGCTGAAGCCTGATAACGACCCGTTCATTTGAATCAGGTGTGTTGCGGCACAGAAAACTTCAAAAACATGCGGGGCAGCGAGCCCCGAGGACAAGCACTGAAAAACACTGAACTACTGCGTTTTCGATCATTAACACTTTTCAAAAAGGACGTCACAGGCAGATCACTTGAATGTGACTCTCTCTGTGTTTTTTGCTGAGTGCATACCACTGCAAATTTTTCTGACCTCAAACACAATGTTCGAACTGTCTGTTGCTGGGTTTTTCACAGAATGATGAAAGCGTCTCTTTCAGCCTTACAATGGACTTTGTCGGAAATAAATCACTCCTACGAGACACAAATGCACATGTCATGTTCCCCGTAACGGCTCATTTTAAAAACACACAGCTTTACTCACATTTATCATCTTCAACAGCACCTGCGGCGTTTTGTTGTTGCCGTGCATTTCAGCTGGCTCCAGCACCAACCTCCCTCTCACACCCCTTTTAGCAAATTAGACCGTTTAATTAGGAAAAGCTCATTTGTATCACATCATTTACATGGTGCAGCCAGCCTTTGCCAGGATATTCTAATTGATTATTGTTGCCTGAGGTGCTGCTGGCGTGTGTGGATGTGCCTGTGTGCGTGCGCGAATTCCTTTAAATGAGTAAATGACTTTGTGGTAATGATATAAGGGAAGGAACTTTATCATTGTGGTGATTGTTATAATCATGCATCCACGTAGAACAATGTTTAAGCAGCTTACTCACAATATCTCTTTGTGATAGATTTGTGCTGTTAAACCAGTGTTTTCACACTCTGCAAATATTTTCACAATACAAAGTACATAATAACGTTAAGTGCTGCCCTTCCTGTTGTTCATTTTTCTTCTATTTCCATAAGTAATTCAGCTCATCTATGTTCTGGAGTGCCTCTTAGCACACTCTTGTGGTGTCATGCTCCATTCAGTCGCCTCTGCAGGCACCACCCACCAACAGCAAACAAAGTTCCTTGATTTCATAGTTCCCTTTCATAAAGCTCCATTTAGAAATAAAACCCTTTCCATGGTCCCTCCAAAATGCTTCAGTTGTGCCGAGTCCCATTAAGGAAAAGAGCTAGCCCACTTCCCCATTGAGACTCACAAATGACCCTTTGATGAGGCTGCTCTTTGACCCTTTTAACAAAGCAGTCTGAACGAGGGTGCGCGGAGTGCGTGGGGGTTTGAAGGATACGGGATAAAGAACAGAGAAAAATAGACTACAGATTATTAGAATTCATCCAGCGGTGCAATGAACGGCCTTTCAGCAGCGAGTTCTTCCTTCTATTCAGCAGCTGCACAACAAAAAGACATTAAATTATAACCAAATGGTTACCATGGCAGCCCGTTTGAGTAAATGTTTCAAATCTCTCTTCTCTTTCTTTGCATCTCGGAGGCTTTTTTATGAGCATCCTAATAATTACATCCACATAGGAAGAGAGAAGTTCAAAGGTGTCAGTAATAAAAGGGACACTTTTTCCACAAAAAGCACAAATGGAGCTGGAGACAGGGGTATGGTGAACGGAAGGTTAGCCATCAGTGTACAATACCGTAAAATTACACTTTTGAAATAACACAGTTGACAACTGAAACTGGCAACCGCAGTTTCTCCATTGTAGATACCTCTAATTAACTGGGAAAACTGGAGAAATATTTTCATTCACTTACAATCAATATTTGTCTCAGAAAGACTACAGGAGCCCTCTAAACAAGGTTTAACATTGCAAGTTATTACCAGAATATTGCATTACAGTCAGGAAGTGATTAGCATAGCTCAGCATAAAAGAATTGAAATGGAATGGAAGAATGGGCACTTGTAGCTCACAGATTTAGATGTTGTAACTCATTTGTTTTATCCATAAACAATCATTTTAAAACGTTGTTGTTTGAAGAGTAACATGCTAGAACTGTTTCTGGGAGGCTGCGCACAGTGACTTCCTGTCTAGCTACTTTCTGTAAAACAACAACTTGTCTTTTTTTTAACCTCTTAATCTGTGAATTGAATAAACAAATAAGATACAAGGCATTAAGCTGTTTCCCCTTGAATTCAGTCTCTTGCTAAGCTAAGCTAATCGTCTCTTGGCTCTATTGTTGGGAGTTAATCAATAGAGACCCAAATGCGTGACAGACAGACAGCTGAAAAACTAAACCCAACTTTGTAAAATTAAAGATGAAATCCAAAAAGGGGAAAATGCAGGCTTAAAACAGACAAAGACAGGAAGTGAAAAGTAACAGAAGACACATGAGGATAAAGTCTACAAAATGAAACAGGAAATCATGAAACCCAAACCATGACACTACGTAGTATGGGTCTTATCATCTCATTCAAGAAACTGAATAAGCATATTTGTTAGAATACCATTCAAAAACAGTAATGAGGCTTTCATTTATTTGAATACATTGAATATTTTAAACTGGAGCTTATTTGCTAGCATAAAGAATTATTAGCCAAACAACTCCAAAAAAAGAACCCACATAGTAAAAAATCTGAATATTCCTTTAAAGACCTTTTGCATCAATATTATGGAAACACAAAGCAGATGGATAGGAAGACAATCTGCTTCGCCGTGTGTGTTTAGACCATGGGATCTGATTCTCTGCTCGGGGACAAGGAATAATTCCACATCTCTCCCAGCTAATCGGGGGGATGACAACACAACCAATTTCACTATGCCTCTGGTCAGTCGGATTTACACACCGGAACAAACAGAAAATATTTGAAAATGTATGAATATTATTGTCTGAAAATGCAAGATGCGGTTTAGAGGAATGCACTGTTAGTTGAGGCCTAAATGCCATTGAAGGTAGAGGTATGGGACACTGGTTGCAGCTGACAAATCCTTGGGCAAACTAGCAAATCTGTGTGGGGAGGGGTGATACTGGTGCTCTCATGAAGAGATGCCATGTCACCTCACATGGACTAACATGCTATGATCTACTAGGTTTCAGCCAAATTGACCTATCCATCACCAACAAGCAGCCAGGTGGTGCAGAAAGAGGAGGGGGACAAGACAGAGGATGAAAAAGAGAAAGAAAATTAAAACAAGGTATAGAAATGGTTGGAGGAAGTGCGCAAAAGCATATTTAATGTAAAAAATATATATACAATCCGACTGATGAACCTATATTATAGGTTGAATTCTACATTTTTGGTGCGGTTGTTACACATACACACCCTTACCTCCAAAGCTCTGCAAATTAGCTTTTTCCCCCCCTTCACTCTTCGAACCCCTGCTGTGAATAAAATTTAGCTCGTCTATGACAGAACCAACAGGCTCCTTTTCTGTTGTGCACTTTTGATCACATTATTAGGACCAGAGACGGATGGAACAAAGCTCTTCTTACCATCTCTGATGTGTCTTTGTCTCTTGTTGTCTCAAAATGCCAGAGCCATTGTGTCGGCAAATCAATTTTTTTTTTCTCCCTCTGTGATCCAAACCAGGTACATCTGTAGTCAGATCAGTGAGAGTGGGGGACTGTGGGGAGAGAGGGGTGTTTGAGCTTCCTCTCCCTTTTTGTAATGAATTGGGTAAAGATAAAGGGAATGTGGACAGAGATAACAGCACTGTTGTTAAGGTTTTATGAAGACAGATGTGAGAAAATACTGGGTTCAAATGGTTGCACGTTGGCAATGAAAGCATGGTGACTCATGGTGTAAATACAAAGTTTATTAGCCTCAATATCAAAGGCAACACAAGCTTTCTGATAAATACTTCTACACTAATTAAATTCTGTTGCAATGTTGTAAGTTCACAAAGTAATGAGAAAGTAACCCAGAGACAAATTGGATGAATTAAATACATTATCGTTTTACGTGGTTTAGCATTTTTATTGGGTGCAACAACTACAGACAGGCACACTTAACAGTTATATACACATATCTGTGTTATACGTCACTGTCAGTGACTTGAGGATTGTTTCTTTTTTTACTTATACATAATGTTAATGATTCAATGATACATCTGGATTACAGGAATACTTTATACCTTTCAATATCTACTTTGGAATTCTTTGGAGTGTTATTATTCAGACAGCCTCGTGCAATTACATGTTTGAATCTTTGAACAATTTTAAATCTTACTGATGTTATTCCTGGCATGTTTAACATCTCACTCTCTCAGGAGACTGTTTCCCACCTGCTTAAAGACAGCCACCATTGTCCCAGTACCTAAATAGTCTGCTGTGTCGAGTCTTCTTGACTACTGCCTTGTCGCAGTCACCCCCATCCTGGTTAAGTGTTTTGGGGAACTGGTTCTTCAGCACATCCAAGACAACATCCCAGCCAGCCATGACCCTCACCCGTATGCAATGAGAACCAACAGATGCACATAGGATGCCATATCCACTGCCCTTCGCTCAGTCAGCTAGATTCTTCTTAACTTTTACATAGGAGTAATAGGAGGCATCCTGACAGGAAACATCACAAACTGGCATGGTTCATGTTAGGCCAAAACATCAGTGGTACCCATCTTCAGGGTATCAGTCAGTGCGTTTACATGCACAGCTCAGTCAGATTACAGCCATAGTTCGACTATGCTACTCAGACAACTGCAATTATCCGAGTATACATGCCGGTGAGAAAATCGGATTATTGATTATTGTCATTATTGATTTCGGAGGAAAGACGCCGCTGCCGCCGTCCGTCTACTTCCGGCTCACGGCCCCGGGGAAAAATCTCGCGCCTGCACAGAACGCAAAATCCGATCCGATCCGCTGGAATGTATACATGCAGGAGTAATGCGACTATCAATCGAATAATCTGGGTGCTTTAATTTGACTATGAGAAATCCGGTCCGATTTTAGTCAGACTAAGGTGTATACATGCATTTTAGAAATCCGTTCATAGTCATACTAACACAGTAATTCGGTTTTCTTGAGTGTCATGTAAATACACTGACTGGCATTGGTAAAGTGAGGTGTCTGCACAGAGCCCAAGTTACTTGAAGACAACAGCCACACCCACAGTCTTTTCATCTAGCTGCCATCTGGCAAAAGATACAGATACTTGTGTTGTAAACTGGCTAAAAAATGAATCTTTAACCTTTTTACCTTTAAATGCTGATTTGGTTGGCCTACAATCTGACCATAGAATTGGAGTTATTGTGGAAGATGAAGTGAAAGAGAAGTCAGCAATGTGGTTTTTACAAAGCAACAGTTGTGTCTGAACAACTGTAACTCGTCAAACCACTGAAGCTCCTGCGCACTGGCAACCCTCTGTTATGATGGACATGCCCCCAACACCATTGCTCAAAACCTTTCCCACACAGGACTAAAAAATAACAGTACCAGTAAAACAGGAATATGTTAGCACTTCTATGCCTAAAAATACAACCAAAGCTGTGAATCCAATTACATTTGACAGCTGTCAGCCAGGGCGTAAATACAGTGCATACCTTGTTTTTGACAGTAACAGTTAAAACGTGTTGAGCTCTAAACCTGCACTAATTGACTTTTTTGGGTCACTAGGGGGCATTGCAACACTAAATAAACAAAACACAGACAAATGTGTTAGCTGACAGTGGTTACAGATCCTGTAGACCAGTGTCACTCAGTAACTGGCAACTGATTTGTATTTCCAAATCAGTAATATTATAACAGCATTCTGGCAAAGCAGTAATGCAGCGTAGCTTAGTATAGTAACTGTTTGTTTGTTTGTTTGTTTGTTTGTTCGATCTGTCTGAGGTGGGTTATCTTTCAGGGATGTATATTAATGGTAGGCTAGGGCAGGTCACATCGGCTACAAGCTAAAAAGCTGAACAAAGTAAGGACGATGAGGGAGAAAGGTACATACAGCTTCAGCAGCTGGAGGAATTGTCATTATTTTGAGGTTGTCAGTCAAAGTTGCAAAGAACATTTTTTCATCAATTGCAAACTTTGCTTGAGCAGCAAAACGCTGTCAGCTCCTAAAAACACAACACTGACGTTAAATGTCTGAAGCATCTGAATGGAATGGGAACAAAAACACCAGTGCAGGACACGGTTGTGGAGAGACGTAAAGTCAACAAGATGTGAAGAAGAGAGAAGTTCCCTATGTAAAAGCAATATAGCCATGAGGTTGCAGGCTACAAAACCAAAACAAATAGTTAAAAGATGCTAAAATAGTGGGTTTATCACTGAGTGAACCCTTGCACATTAAACATTATCATTTGATCCCATTATAATCATAAAAATATAGAATAGAGCATCTTAGCTAAACCCTTTAACACTTACACATCAATTACTATTCTGTTATGCTCACTGTTATGCAGCTATGGACAAAGTTTACACATAAGAGCAACTCTGCATAAGTTACATGACTGTCATCTTTGGCTTGTAGGGAAGTTGAAGGAAACAGAAAAAATATGTTCTTTCAGACTATGTGCACAGCAGAGCAAACCCGCCATGAATCCATCACGGACACAGTGCTTTCAATGTATTTTAGTGGGACTATAGTGTAAAAATAGAAATGTGTGTGTATATATATGTGTAAAAATCTACGTTTACACTCAGCATGTCTGCAATCAGGGTAAACAGGCAAGCTGTAACCATGGTAACAACGGTGTGCCAGATTAACACAATCACATTAACTGCGCCAGGCTTGGGTCGGGTTTTGGACCCAAAAAATAGAACCCTTGTCAAGTTCAGGTCGGGCTTGGTCATGACCACGACTTGGTTGGATTTGGACATAGAAATGTGTCACTCTGATGAACAGAAAGACATGCACTCATTCCAAGCTGCAGCTCGGGGAAGATGGAGCAGGCGCTGCAATATTTAACTCCTAAAGGCTAAAACATGAATCTAGTACTTCTGGGGGAGCATAGCACAGGGAGGTGCATCAGTTTGGTTTGTGCCTCCAAAGGAAAGCCTCAACAATTTGTAGAAAACAGCCTACTGTAGCCTCTTTGACTGATCGAATTGCTACCTGTCATACAGCAGGTCAGACAAACTGTTATTGAACTAACAGGCAGCCTTTCTAACAAACCTGCTGCCTTCAGAGCACACATTTATTGGCAGAAGGATTTCCAATAGAAGCTGCTTAAAGATCTTCCAGCTGACTATCCACACACCGAGGTTGCTGTAAGTGATGAGACGAGTGGGGAGATAAGAGGAGCTAACTGACCTGATAATCAGGACTTAGTTTTTCCGAATTTCCCCCCTCATACGCCGCCACGGTCAGCCTTTGGAGCTCAGTGGAGCGGACAACCTGAGCTCACAGGTTGGGAGAAGAGAGAAGAGACAGTCGATACCTTTGACTGCCAGAGGTTTCCCTAAAGAAGATGAGCAGAGAAAACAAGAACAGAGAAATCTACATACGTACAGAGACATAAAATCTGCCAAATCACAGTATTGCATCTGATATCTATTCATATGAGCTGCATACAAACTATCACTTGGACCATTTATTTTCTGTCCTCCTCTGTCTTTTGTCGATACCAGGGCTTTCAGGTACAGAAAAAGCTCTGTTTTATCTTTTTCATTTCTGAAAGTGGGGATGGAAAGAGAGGCATGAAGAAAAATCCATGGTTGGTTCAAATCTCCGTCTCTGATCCCCATTCTCAGCTAAGGCATTATTTTCAAGAAGCGTTGTCTTCAAGCGCCTCCTGAGCCGTGATTGTTTGGTACTCAATCATGCAACAGGTGTGCTTTCTCTTCCACTCCTTCCCCTCTCTCGCCATGTCTTTCACGTGCACCAACAGCGTTACAGGTGATTCTCACCTCATTGTCATTCGGCAGTCAGCCGTGTATGAAGGTCAATACTTTGAAGGAGGGCATGAGAGGAACAAGCCAATCAGAGGGGAGAGATGAGACCAAAGTGTGATTGACTGGCTTCAGGGGAGGTGTGGGGGTGGGGGGGGCAAAAGAGGGGGGGGGGGGGGGGGGGAAGAGGGCGCCAAACGGAATATGCATACCCAATGAGGAATAGGGGATGAAAGGACTTAGTTGCTACGGCAACACACCTGCCGTGATGTGGCTTCATTGATATGAGGGGCTACAGGGTTTTAGGCCATGGGGGTTTGAGAGCTCACGCTCATTTGTGTGTGTGTGTGTGTGTGTGTGTGTGTGTGTGGGTGTGTGCGTGTGTGCTTGTGTGTGTGTGTGTGTGTGTGTGTGCGTGTGTGCTTGTGTGTGTGTGTGTGTGTGTGTGTGTGTGTGTGTGTGCTGATCACATACTTGCACATGTGTGCAAACAACCTGCCACACACACTGACTTTAACAGCACCTGTGACAACACTGCCTGTATCTGTCTTCAGCCTCTCTGCTGAAATTTTTGTATGTGATTTTAGTCCCTACTCTTTATTTCTCAAATTCATGTCTCCATTTTGTCTGACAGAAATGGCGTCATAATTTTTGATGCTGCAATAATATTATAATCTTATCACGTGAAGTAACACTTCACATGAAGTTTATGGGAACATCAGAAAAGCATCACAGATGCTCATACAGTTCTATCAGATCACTTTTATCAGACCCTCTCCAAAGACTGACCCGAGGCCTGAGCAGATCGTCTTCTCACTGTCCTGATTCTCTGCTAAATAATTGGTCGGATTATCGGAATTGACTTGTCATTTCCCTGATGGCCCGGAGGTCATAACCCTTTAGCTGATAAAGAAACACAGATAGCACTGATCAAAGATGTATGATACAACTTATCATTCTGTAAATCCCACATGGTTTACAGCTGATAAAGAAATGATACATTTGTTAGGCTTTTTACTGCAACCATTTTTCAATTTGCAGGCACACAAGCATCATCTGGACTGTATGGAAAGATAAAATCAGCCATCATATAAATGTATTATACTGACTGCATGGTAGAAGATAACCTTGGTCGACTGGTTTCATGTATGATGCAGAACATGGCCATATTTTGATATCTTAAGCATCTTAAGGGTCGTTTGAATGATCTTGGGAGCACATAAATCTAATTTTTTTTAGCCATTTTCTTTTCAAAAGTATAATTCCATTAAAAGGCCAGTTGATAACAAGAGCCAGGTCACCACTAATGTAGATGAATATAAGACAGAGAAGAAGACTTTTGACTGCTTCCAGACAGAAACAGAGCGATATTAGAAATATACACGAGTTATCCTCCCTGCATGGCCATATGGAGAAAGGCCTCCTCCTCCTCCACATCTCTTCTCCCTCTCTCATTTATTTCAATTTGTCATGCTTTACTTTTCCCTTAAGAGAGCACGCTTGCTGGTGAGCGGCCCCATATAGGCCGCGAAATTGTGTCTGCGCCTTGGCTGTAATGAAACATTTAGATGCAGGGGAGAGTGATGGTTGCGCATTAATACAAGTGGTGGTGTTGCCAATGCAAGCAGCCGGCTCAGCTCGCCACTCCAAACAGCATGGTGGTGAGAGATGTTTCATCTCTCATGTCAACATAGTTTTTTTTTTCCCCCTAGGAGGGGTCAAGGGTTTTCCAGTGGTGCATGATTGGTTGAGAGCATTTGCTGATATCTGATGAGGTGATAATGGCACCATGGAATGAAGGTTCTGGACTTACATCAGTGTAGGTCAAAACATAGTGATCTTGCCAATATAGTGTAATCCTCAGCAAGAATGTGTTAATGCTGATAGAAATTATTGGTTGGACCGAGCCTTTCTGTGCACAACAGCTATACATTTACAATATATGTGATATACTGTATGTAACAAAGACAGTGTGTAGTGAACACATATCTTTGGTGATAGTGTGAAAGCCACCTCAGCTAAATTTTGAGTCCCACGTGAAATGCCTCTTCCAGATTGTCTCATTTCTGTGCAGGTCCGGACTGGCCATCAAAAGTACCAGGAGGATTTCGAGTGGCGTGGTATTAATTGGCCTGGGGTGTCAGAACAGAACAGTGCTATTAATGCAAAATGAAAGCTGCTACAGTCCATCAGAACTCAAGCTGCAAGAAGTAGCTTACACTTAGGGCTGTATCAATGGTTAAAAATAAAGTTGGTAACCTAAGGGTTCATTGGTTTAACTGTCCAATGTTGACCATTGTTACTGTGTCTACTCTGTCTGCGGTTGACTTTAACATTACACATGCTAATCATTCTTTGGTGAAAAGGTTGATATTGATTTGAGGACAGTGGCATGGCTGGCTAACTAGATTGTTCTTTTGTAGACTGAACACAATGTTGTTGATTTTGCCAGCATAATGTTAGCTTTCTGGCTAAGGGACGGTTCTATGAGCTGAGCAGACTAGTTTTATTCTGCCGGTGCTAAGTCGTATCTCAGATTCATCCCATTTACTGGAGCAGTGAAGAAGGTTTCCTTTGCATAAGAACCTAATGGTTCCAACTATTAGTCAAGCCCTCTAATATATATATATATATATTAGGGGTGGTGGAAAAAAATCGATTATTGATTAATCGCGATTACAATATTGACGATTATGATTCGATTATTAAATTTCCAAAAATCGATAAAAAAAAATTTAAAAAAATGGCAGCTTTCTTTTAACAGTGAAACACTACATTTAAAACAAATTAAAAAATAATAATTTTGATATTACAGTTACACTATACAATATTGAAGGTGCTGTGAGGTGTTACTCAAAAGATAAGTAAAATAATTCAGCAGCTGACTGATTCAATGTTAAATGAAAGATCAATAATCGTTAATAATTGAAAATCGAATCGATAATCGTTAATAATCGAAAATCGATTTGTAATCGAATCAAGACTTCAATAATCGGAATCGAATCGGGAAATTGGGCTGATTAACCACCCCTAATATATATAGCAACCCTTAATTACCTACAAAACACTATCAAAAACAGATGCATGGTATCTATAGTTATTTTACTTTTTACTACTGCGAATAATATGAAAATGAAAGTGCCACTGAGCAAATATGTTAAGGTATATGAGGCTAATTAACCTCTGCCAGTCCCATCTGTGTTTAAAAACTATCCTTAAACCGCTGCATAATCAACACTCCACCACATGTTGCTGCATGCTATTATTGTAGGTCTGAAGGTGTTAAAATTTTAAAGCAATGCATGATTTTACTTCAAAAGCATTAGCATTCATCTGCATGCATAAACCTGCTAAGGGGCTAACCCTTGCCTGAGGTTGCTAACTAAAAGAAAAGCAACAGACGCAGCCCACACTTACTTATGTATGAGTGCTGTACACAGACTTTTCCTTATGCAAATAGCTCCGCTCATCTCGCTGTGTAGATCAGTGGGAAAAGCAGAGTTAATATGTGGATTTTGAAATGTTTAACATGCATATCACATTTTACAAGACATACATTTTATATATTTGTTGACATAGTGCAACCTAAATGAGCTCGTATCTGAGAGGCACATCCAAGCTTTAATCAAGTAAAATCACTGCAATGAACCTGTTTTCATCTTCTGCAATGACCCGAAATGGATTTGACCACCTTGTTTTTACCCCTAAAGCATCCAACGTCTACAAAACCATTAAAAATTCACTATATTTAAATGCAGATGCACTCAATCACACATCCACACAGTCTTCCCTTTGATATAATGCCAGATTTTCCACACTACCGATCTCCATTCAACATTTCTGAAATAAAATAAAACCAAAGGAATATCCAGTGAAGTTGACAGTTTCCTTTTGTCTGTTTTTACCCAATGCTGGCTGTGGCTGCAGGCACACGCTCTCTTCATTACATGCATAGCTCCATTGAGACTTTGTACATTTTCAGAAGACAGATCTTTTGTGTGTGTGCATACATGTGTGTTTTTCAGAACCTGGTTCAGGGTCTGAGACTGTAAGCCAGGGTGAATACACTTGTGTTATTGAGAGATCAAAGGGAGGAATGCCGTTGTGAATTCGTACATCTCGTTGCTGTTGGAGGTGATAGGCAGACCAAAACCATGGTTGGTTGAGTGATGCGTTGAGCTTTGCAAGACGTTTTGTATTTTTTGTGTGTGACACAGATGTAGACAGCTCGAGAAGGAGGAATCATCCACAGGATCCTATATATTAATTCATTCCATATTTCCACCAGCAGTTACACAAAAAACTACTCACGTCAAAACAACTCTCTGATTTATTTAAAGCAAGCAGACAACCAGTGACAAATTCAAAACAGGAAAATAGCAGATGTAGCATTTACTATGTTCACCGTATTAGTTTAGCTCGTTGGCATGCTTACATCCACTAGTTAGCACTTAACACAAAGGACTTGTGTTGACTGATGGTAACGTTGTTTGTTTTGCAAGTATTTGGCCATTAGAAGCTGTTCAGACCTGGGTTTCAACATCTGTCCTGAGTATTCACGTGTGGACAGCAAAGTACGTCATTTAACACATGGCATTAACATGCATCTTGAATGTCCACTTGTGTTCAGATCTCACTTCCCCGCTCTGTATGCCAAAAAACATATTCATCACTGGGACAACAGACAGTGTTTTTTACACCAAGAAATACTGAGTTACTTTTAACTTCCATGGTTTGGTAACCTTAGCATACTGAAGCATAGCTCTGAGATGCCACAAGGGAGAAAAGAAATCATGTCATGTATTAGTGTTTCACAGCATTAGAGGCAGAACACACAGTTTGTCATTCCTGGAGATGTAGGCTGTAGCAGCTGAGGACAAGGCCAAGCTCTGGTAAAAACACGTCTACTGACTCCTCACGTGGATCTTAATATCTTCCTGAAAAGATGGCAAAGAGAAGGGAGAGACAGAGGTTAAATTAGCATTTGATAAAAGACACCAGAAATGAGCTTGTAAGACATTCATTCTCTCACATACATGACTAATGTCTTATTAGTGGGACCAGCCCGTACGATCATCACTTGTGTCAGTCTCGTAACCCCGAGCCATAGCATAACTTATGCTCCATAGGCTTATACCTTTTCCTTATAGGTTTCCAGAACCAATTTAAAAATGGCTCAAATCTCTCCAGTAAGTCCATTCATTTGCACTGTGCAAGCAGCACGACAGACTTATGACATAACCATCATGGCTAATGTAATTAGTCTATAGTTATAAAAAGAAAGGCGGTAATGAATTGTTTAATTCTGGAGCGAGGGTAATCCGTTTTCCTGCTTAAAACTTCTATTATCTCATTGTAACACATCCTCTCTGAGACTTGCTTGTTGAATGTTGCAAGCGTATGCAGCCCAAAATATGATGGCCAAATCCTGCATTAACACTTGAACTGATGGTGGTAATAACAGCTGCGCAATTATAAACATGCTAAACACACAAGCTAGGAGCGTCGTAATTCCCTGTCCTGTCGGCGTCTGATCTCCTCTGCAGGTGCTGAGGGGAGCAGAGGTGCCGTGACTCTGGGCGGGAGCGCCTCAGGTCTTTTACCGAGGGGCCCATATAGACTCTCCTGTCCGCTGGAGGGTGAAATGAGCCCAGGTAGAGCATACTGAGCAGTGGCTGGTGTAGCGAGACCAGATAGAAGGCTCTTCCACCTTTAGCCCTCCTGCATGTTTTCCAGCTGATAAATTGCATATCTGGCCTGGGAGTGTGGAGCGGGGACGGTCCGTCAGTTTTTTGAGTTGAGAGGCGCTCAGCTTGTGAGTGTGTAGGACGGCGGTTATGCTATTGGTGGCTGTGTGGGGGTGTCAGCTGAAAATGCACTGATTCACTTGCAGCTTGTGTTTGCTTGGCTGGCCACGAGGGGCTCAGAATCAATCAATCAATAAAGCTCAATACAGTACCAGGAATTGAACACACCCTAACCACTGAGATAAGCTTTTCTTACGCCTGGTTATAAGAAGAATATATTGGACATATATTGTGTCTGCCACACAGCACAGGCACGCACTGAATTGTGCATTTCTGCTGGTAAATATAATAAAGAAGCAAATATAGCGCTTTCAGAAATGTCCAAATATTGAAGCTACTCTGTACAGCACAGCGAACTGTAAAACCTAGCACTGTTTAACAACCCAATGCATCACCTCTCCCCGAGAGCAAAAAACCAACAACTTTCATCAGATTGATTTAGATGCAAATGGTGTACTCACACATGGTGGAAAATGACACTTGTTTCCTATTTTCTTATTTTTCCCCCCTCTGCGCACTGCTTTGCAAATTAAGTGGAGTGTTTGTGACAGCTTGATGCTGGCGGAAGCAACAGCAAGCAGAGCTTTGGATTGCAAATGTTCCCTGAGGGGGCCGGCCCCGGTTTGATATACTTAATAAACTTCAAATCCGACAGGCTGGCAGAGGCAGCACGCTGCTGCTTATTCCTCTCCCTTCCCACAGTGAGATATGGGGCCCTGTGGAAATGGGAATGGGGAAAGTTTAGACACTTTTTCTAGAAAGGATCAGCAAAAGAAAGGTGTGTGAGAGTGTTTATGTCTATTTGTGTGCATGCTTCAGTCTGCTTGTGATTGAGGAGTGAACAATATACTGTAGAGGAGTGTATGTAAAGGGCAGGCACAGCTAAATAAAGAAGCATCTACAGGGGGTGGACACAGTACTATGAAATCCTTGATAATATTATGCAACCCAAAACAATAGCTCTGCAAAATTCTTACCTTCTTTAAGCTTATGTATTGTATATTGTTATGTTTAATATTTGTTGAGATTTGAGAGGTACTGATTCAACTCCATGAGTTGTATCCACAACCTATCTGCCTGTTTGTGTGAACATTTGTACATAGAGTATGTACGTGTGTTTGTATTTTGGTTAAACTGATACTGCAACTTATCTTCGATGGCTGAATTTATAATACACTGACCATTTAGAGTTTGACAAGAGTAGGACTCTGCAGCATGCTAGCAGGTCTGTGATCCTCTACTTATGCACAGCTGTGTTTTAAGCTAAACGCAACATGCTCGCTTTCTAACATGCTCACACAGTCAACACCTAAATGTTGATTGCAGTTATGTTCACTATTTTAGTTTAATTTGTCAGCATGCTAACAGTTGCTAATTATCCTTAAACACAAAGTACAGTTAAAGCTTAGGGGTTATGTCATTAATTTTTCTTGTATTTAGTCATAAACCATATATAGGACAAATATCCAAGTTACGTGGCTGATAGGACATATCACTTCAAACTAAAGCCAAAAATGTCAACCTGGGGGGACTAGCAGAAAAGTCAGGGGACCATCAAAGTCTGGAAGATCCATCCTCAGGGGAACAGGAATATATGGGCAAAATGTCATTCTAATCCAGTACTTATCAAATAGTGAGGTGTTGGGGGGGCGTGAGAGGCAGGACAGGAAGGTCGATTTCCATTGGATATGTGTCCGCTGCGTTACGTCTCCGCCACGGCAGCGGAGCTGATAGGTTTCACTTTGTCTATGTGTTCATTTCCACCAGGTCCGCTTCGCTGTGTGTCTGCTCCATCCCATCTCTGGCAGTCCAGAGCCCTCTGGAACAGATACGCAGGACTTCTATATCTAGCGGATGCCGGAGCACGACGCAGCAATTCAGCTGAATTTTGCACCAAGCAGAGTCAAGCCCCGAAATAACAATATAACATCCGGTTACTTTACAAAATAAAACACTCCGTGTTGACACCAGCACACAAATCTCAAAAAAGAGACAAACACAAGCTCTTCTGCTAATCCTTCGGTCGGAAACACTTCGTGTCGTTGTCCTGTGATCATGTGATTATTGCGGGAACTGCTGGGCCTTGCAATGCCAGCTGTCTATCGGAAAGACCTGTTTGTGTTTTATGCCTAAAAGCTCTGGCAGCAGACATCATGAAACCATTTTGACAATCAGGTGATTGTATACAGAATGCTGCAACTCATACAGTGGTTTATACAGATAAATAAATGAATAAATAAATATTATCAGGTTCTCAATAGTATTTCAATTCAGTGGGGGCGTGAAAACATTTCTGTCCTCTAGGTGGGGCATGACAAAAAATAATTGAGAACCACTGTTCTAATCCCTTCAATAGTTGTTGAGATACTTCAGCATCAATCAATTAAATTGATCAACCGACTGACATACCAAAATTGCTACAGCCATGCCGCTAAAAAAGCAAGCAGCACATGCCTGTCAGTATCCAATATTTTTAAGAACAGTGCATTTACAATTCATTTACCTTGATTTTACATGCTTACTGGTTTAAATTTTACATTCAGCACCTGCGATCAAAAGTCAGTCTTAATTTTCCCTGGGGAATTTTTTGCTTGGTGGAGGACAATATAGCAGAGTGAAAGCAAGGTTTATAGGGACCCAATCTAAAATCCAACGGTGTCATTATTCTATAGTGATTACACCGTGTAACCTCATAATGAAATATTTTTTAAAAAAAACATTGTCTACTGCCAGTTCAAGTTTTATACCTGTGTAGGCATTAAAAGCAAAGACATTCTCTGGGTGTCAGCATCCTTCCCATGTCTCCTCTACACCTTCCTCAGGCTGTTACAGAGCTATGAGAATGACCTGTTCCTAGAACAAGTGAAAAACTTCCCAGCAGGAAAGTGCCATAGCATAATCCTGCAACATCTCTCAGGAGTTCCTTTTTAATCCTCCCCTAGTAAATTAAAGTGAGAAATTGAATTAGAAGCTTTTCTTGTCCAATAATACAGATTTAGAACAAAGTATGTGATAGAGAGCAAATACGGTCATCTCCTCCATTCTGACATATTCTCAGAAGTCTAATCTCTCACGTACATGCAGTGTTTGATGTCCCATTAACCAGAATTGCACACAACTGAATATCCCATTTAAACCCCATTATCTAGACAAGGCAAATGCTCACAGCTACCTCAGAGTTCCCTGTCAAAATGCCCATGATCTGCATTTCCAATGATGCGAGCTATTTCCAGACTTAAAGAAGGGATAAGGGAGAGGGGTAGGGAGAGTGAAATAACACTGGCAGTTGAAGTTTTACACAAAAAAATCCATATCCAAAAAACTGAATTTAGGGTTCACAGTTCTCAAACCAATTTGGGAAAAATTTATTTAACTCATAAGATGACAAATGATGCCAGGTGAGACCCCCATAAGAGCAGGCATCAACTGTCTTTGTTCCCACCAGCCATCTAAAATTGATGTCGAACTTTACAGGACTTATCTTCACATTACTTTAATTTTAACACTGTGCACCAAGTGAAATTCTGTCTTTTTTCAGTTCTTTGCATCTTTATGATGTGCACCTACCAGAAAATGACTCCTTGGGGTACCAGAAAAATAAATGAGGATCTATGTTCGAATTTAATTGATCAGAGACCAAGTGCAGCCAGGACAGAATTCTCTTTAAAGTTATGTCACTTACACTAATTTTTATTCTCATATTGCTGATCTTGTGACATCAGCATGTTCTTCCTCTTGTTAAACCAGCTCACCAACTCCCAGCTGTCTCACCAAAATGCTAAAATATAAAGTGTGATCTTCCTTATTAAATTTTGTTGAGTATATCCGAATACTGCACTGTACAAAATCTGAGAAATTTTAATTTAAGGCTGAAGTAGACATGTTTCCCTGTAGTATTGTTGTAGTATAGTACAGTTGGTGACACATTAGCAACACAGTTATCGTTATCCTGACTTCAATCTAAAGCTATAAAAAAAAAACATAGGAATCACAAGTTGAGCTGGAAACCCTAAAGCTTGGAAACAGCAGAAAAAAACACACAGCTGTTTTAAATGTAAGCAGTTTTGTTACTTACCGATCTAGATGCAAAATGTCCCTTTTTTGTCTCAAGTCCTAATGGTACAAGGAATCAAATTAACAGGGAAACAGACTTTGACGCAACACCGGTCCGCTTTCCATCATGTGAATTCACACTTGTTTTACCTCGGTTTCTATCGCTCTCTCTCTGCGCCTTTGCCTCCTCCATCAGTGGGGTTTGTATTCTTTTGCAGTGTGGAGTTCCCACACCTTGGGAAAGCGACCATGGAAAACAATGCCTCTTCCTGTTGTGGTTGCACAATTGCAATCGTGCTCCTTTTGCGCCGTAATTCTTCCAACTTTTTCTGTGGGAAAAATCGAGCCAGATGGAAGCATAGCAGAACGAAAGCAGGATTTATTAGGAACTAGTCTCCACGCTGATGATGCTGTTTATCTACAGCCATTAAACTGTGCTATCAGTACTTACTTCAGAATGACACTTTAAAGTTTAAGGTTGTAAAGTTGCATTTAGCATGTAGTTATTCCAGTCGTAGCCTCTTCATGACCATTATCGTCACTTAAACACATTATAATGATGGAGTATGACAGAAGTTCAAAGCTGGCAGTTCATGATTAAAATGAACACAATAGATAAAGCGTTTGACTAAGCTTGAACTGGATGTCACTTGTTTCTTTCCACTATCCCTCTTTCATAAATTCTATGTGACAAAGAAGATTTACATCATTAACACAATACAGTTTCAGTTAAACATTACTTCTCTGTGGCCTTAGGACCTTTGTTGTAAGCTGTCATCTCACTCGTTCTCGCCCTGTCAGTCTTTACTGTCATTTGTCAAATAATGCTAAGAATTCCCCGCAGAAATCTGATCCATAATAGCTCATTTCCGTTTACTTTCCACTTCATGATTAGAATCTTTGAAAACAGAGTTTCAAACAAACCAGTGACCTTTCTGCTCAATGCTGCAGAGCCACTGCACTGCGAATGTGTCTGAAGTCCGGGTGACGTGAGCCTGGTAATTGTGAACCTCTCTCCCCTTTCCTCCGCTGGCTGTTGTGAGGGGAGCCAGCGAGCGTGTGCCGAGGTTGTGAGAAGCCCTACCATTCCCTCTAATAAGCCCCTGTGGGACCTGCATGAACACTGCTGCAAGTGCTCGCAAGCCGTCTGCAAAATGAGAGAGCCAGCTACTTTTCGAGGGAGGGGGGTTGATGGGGGGCGCTTAACAAGGCAAGTGTGAACATTCACGGTTATAGAATAATGACCTAATATCGCTCTCCGCTCCGTGACAGGTTATTGCCAAGCGCAGAGGGGTTACAATACGATGTCATATTCAATTATGGTGTGGTGCTCAGTGCGGCACAAAATGTTTTCTTGCACGACAGCTGGACCGGCGAGATTTTATGTCGAGGTGTGTCACATAAGGGTTTTGGCTAAAGACGCTACAACTTCCTTCAGCTGCTTTCCTCTACTTATCAGTGTCTGAATCTGCCATGTTTTCTTTGGAGCAGCAAAATGGGAGCTACTACATACTGTGTGTGATGTCAAGAGCGGAGTAAAAATAGAAAGCAATTGGTTTTAAAGATGCTATATGTAAGAACTACCCACCTGTCACATTCATATTAGAAACAAATAGAGAGCAACCCATTACCAGAGTTACCGTTAACTGCTGCTAACTGTAGCTGTAACGCAGGAGTATATGGTGTATAAAACGTTAAAATGATGCAATTTAAAATAAAGGTGTTTAGTTAAAATTGATTACATATAAAATCAGGCGAGAGAGCAGTTGTTAAAACCAAGAAACCACAATATGTCAGCAGGATGCACACTGATATTTATTCAGTGAATAAAATCAGGTTAGAATCACAGGTCAAAGTCCATAAAATGATAAGAGGTGAGAGCTAGTAAAAGAGGTGCTGGAAGGTTAAAATGAAGCTAAAACTAAGGGGATAAAAGTCCAATAAAACAGTTCAAGGTCTTATCTGCGGGCGGAAGGCGGCAGCACGCCTACAGCCGCCGGCGGGGTTGTCTCTGTCACCAGGGAAGGGGCGCCAACATATCCTCGTTTTGGTCCGTGACCTCCAGGCCAGCGCCCACCATCCCGACGTCCTCGGTGCCACGGCGTCCACCGTTCTCGGTGCCACAGCGTCCGCCGTCCTCGGCATTCCCGGCGTCCTCTGTGCCACGGCGTCCGCTGTCCTCAGCATTCCCAGCGCTCACCATTCCAGGCCCCTGCCTCTTGGTATCTTGGTGCCGTTGATATCATGGCGCCGCCGTTC
This sequence comes from Sparus aurata, assembly GCF_900880675.1. Classification (NCBI taxonomy): domain Eukaryota; kingdom Metazoa; phylum Chordata; class Actinopteri; order Spariformes; family Sparidae; genus Sparus; species Sparus aurata. Next base: position 26,094,399 of record NC_044192.1, read on the forward strand.
TGATGCTGCCATTCGCCTCCACACCCTCTTGTCACGCCATCTCCATGTTCGTTTCTCCTCTCTGCTGTCCAGCTTTCTCTGCTCGCTTTCTTAAAGTCCTGCCAATCTCTCCCAGGTGCAGTGATTGCGTTTGGGAGTGTCACAACTAGAAGAAGGTTGTTTCAAAATAAAAGCACACACACTCCCAGTGTACACGACATGCAATAAAAACACACAATTAAAAATACACACTAAAAAGCAGACATATTACAAGTTAAAAACACTGGGAGTTTAAAATACACAATAAAATTACCTTACCCCTGTGACATAGCTGTTTAGCTCAGTTGAGTAGGCATGAGGAATAGGCCGGTGTAAGGATGACATGTTTTGGGGGGCTTGCCCTGACGTTAGCATCGCCTTGTCCCCCCTTAATAAAAAGCTTATGAGAGTTTTGATTTGGATTTTCGATTATTGCTGAAGAGAAGCTCTGTGGCAGACACAAGCTTATGATACAGTGCTTAAACCTTTGTTCAGCAAAATAATCTTCACAGACACCCCCTCCTCTTGGGATGTTCAACACGTTTTTTAAATCACTATTAGTAAAAAGCTAATGTTAAGCCACCAGTAGACTACGCTGTGGTCGCAAAACTTCAACATAATGAAGACTAAGTGTCCTACTACACATTTTCCATAAATTGATCAATCTACAAGCTGTAAAGTTACAATAGTTTGCCAGTCCACCTGTGAAGACGGACAATGAGTAGATTAGTGTCTTAAACAACTGTCAGCAACGGCCATTTTTAAGACACGTATGCATTATAATTCAATTGTTGGACAATAACAATGCATTTTATGTTGCAGAACAAATCACGTACATATCTTAAGCCTGTGGTTACCCCAGACCTTATCTCAGGCATTTAACGGAAAACCCATTCAAAAAAGCCCATTGACTTTGAGACAAGGGAACCGGAAGTGCAAAAATGGTAACTGATGGCCAGGTTTTATGGCCTCACTACAGCACTATATAAGGAAGTGTTTGTGTTGTTTATGTAACCTGTTGTCAAAAGAAACCCAACTGTTAATAAATGTGTTGGAAAAAAGTGTTAAAAATATGAAAAATATGTTAGAAATATGTTCTTTCACTGAGAATTATATTTATTAATTCATACATTTATTATACAATTCATAACTACATTCTTTATTTTATTCTTCATTTAATTTGGTCTCAGAGGTCTTTTTGATTCAACAGGTCGTCTTTGAAACAAACTGGTTGGTTCATTTCAGTTTAGCTGAATTGCTATTGGTTAAAACAACGCATGTCCCGCTTCCTTCTTGTAAAATACGCTGCGGCAGCATTTTGGAGATTACATGGAGAGCAGCAAGACAATAGCAGAAACACAGAGGTTTTAGAGTGATAAAACTTGTTAAAAACAATTGGTATTGGGGTATATTATTAAAAGGAGAAACTGTGCAAGCAGATAAAAGTCTGGTGAAGTGACCTTGGGAACATCTTGTGTTCGTTTTATAACTTTCTTTTCTCCATGAGTACTATGATGCATTAGCAAATAGCTCTGTGAATTAGCTTAGCCTCGGGGTGTTTTAGCCACCTAGTCACAGCATAAGTCACAGAGTTGTGGTATTTTTGTAATGATATTAAAGGAAAAACAGGAATATGTGTGTAAAATGAGTATGTGTGCATGTTATGTACATTGTATGAACAGAGAAAGACACCATTTAGCTGAGTTTCATGGGTTATGAAGCTACAAATTCTGTATATTACTGTACTGTGGCATGTATAGGAACGAGGTATCAGTATTGTGACAAATCCAATCTGAGTATTTTTTGATGAACTGTTAGTGGTTTTATAATCATTTGCATATGAGTTCCTGATTGTTTATTAGTAATTTCATGATTTTGTTTTGAAGTCGACATTTCATGTGTTAATATTGCAATGCAGCAGTTATCTCTTAACAAGTTAACAGTGAAAATTTGCATAATACATTGACATTGATAAAATTAAACAGTACAGATAAGAAAAGGTTGAACAGATTTATTGAAGCCCTGTTATGTTACACAAGCTGGGTTTTTTGAACACCATGATATTCTGGGCCCTAGATTTGGAGTGATTCGCTCCCTGACGAGGGGATGGCGAGCTACCCGTGTGAGCGTCTGGACTGAGGAAGGGCCTTCCCATTCTTCGGACGTATTGTTCGTTCTATACTTTATTTTTACATAACGTATTGTCCGTTCTATATTTTATTTTATTTAAATTTATTTTATTTGATCTTTTCTCTCTTATGCAAATCTTTTTTTTTTATCTTCTTTAGTATTGTACTTATTGTATGTCTGTATGTCTGTCCACCTTGCTACTGTGACAAGTAAATTTCCCTGACGTGGGATAAAATAAAAGTCTAAAGTCTAAAGTTCATCTTGTGTCCTGTCAGCGTGGTAGGGCCGGGGGAAGGACTTCCAAGGGCGATTGAAGTGAACTATTTTCATTTTGGGGGAAAACATTTTATTTTATTTTATTTAGGGTGCACCCAGTTAAAAGACATTTCAAAAGAGAACAAAATTAACTGCCGGCAGTATTTGTAAACTGTTGACTATATTATGTGTGTTTAATATAGCGTTTTGCATAACTTACTGGTGTGCTCTTTTTACTCGTAGTGGTGTCAAATCCCTTCTTATTACTTCGCCCTGCGAACCTAGCGTGCACTTATCCGTCAGGTGGGTTACATTTACATTGATCTATCACCTCCTGAGGTACAAAGTGGCTAGGGGCTAGCTGGTTAGCCTGCTAAGTAAATATGTCTGCAACACAATACAAAGACTTCTTTCATGTATGGTTGAAACTGTTATTAATTTTTGAATGTGATAAACTAGAATTCTTACACATTGCACATTTAAACAAGATTCAGAGCAAAGATTCGCTGAGGTGTCGTTGCTTTTCTTTCACATTTTGTGTAACGTGGGATTTGGATTTTTCTACTTTCTTCTGTGCTGACACACAGACCTCCACGGCAGCTTGTTGTGGTCTCCATCCGAGGCAAGGGATGAAGGCGAGCAGAATGTCATCGGGGGCTGAAGATGGCGGCGTTAGTGTAATTAATTTTCTGGGAGCTTTGGCCCCGGTGCTCAAGAGCCTCTTCCTTTCATTTTCTATCAGGTCCAAGCATCTCCCACCTCCATTGCAGCTTGTGGGTTTTGCTGTAGGGGTCTCCAGCCTTATCTGAAGCCCCGTCTTATCTCCAGCTTGTCCCTGCAACCTGACTGCGGGAAGATTAGCTGTGCACCTCTTGTCAGCTCCTGATTTTTCCTTCACTGAAGACAGAAAGGAGCCCAACGTAAGCCAAGATTAAGTTGGTAGTGTGGGTGTGCTTACCATGTTTTTCTGGAGGTCTTCTTGAGCACAGGTAAAGGTCAAATAAGTTTACTTTAAGACCTCACTTTTACAGAGTAATTACGTACGGAATGGTACAAAGAAAGCTCACTTGAGAAGATACGGCTCTTTATTATAGCCTCTGTGTATCTCTACATGTAATTCCTTTGTCTTCAGTGGGAGCTCAAACCATCGTTATATTTCATACAGATTCATGATTTCAGGCTCCAATAAAAAAAATACAAGACAGGGAAACGTGTTCTGTTCAAAGCACACTTGTGTCCAGTGGTACAGTAGATGTGGGTCAGTTGCTGGTACTTGGCTGTCACAGGAAGAGGGCCGAAAAAGCAGGAAGTTGAAGGCTCTGATGACGGGACCTTCTGGGAGAGATCACAAGCTCAGCCAATTAGCTGCTGAAAGGCTGGTGTTGAACTCCGACCCTGCCTGCTGTACTTTCGTTCTACAGAGAGATCTCATTTTGTTCATTAAGCCCGGTGTGGCATATTCTATGCTGTCTACAGCTTACAATTACACAAGCATCAGTGGCAGGGCAAGGCCACAAATGGTCCAATTACAATTTCACTTCAGCGTTTCGACATTTGGAGGAGAGAGACAGAAGAAGAAGGGAATATTTGGCGAGGAAGAAATATGAGAGTACATTCGCTTCAAGACACCTCTCTGACTTGAAAACTTTCCACCTCTGGACACCGGAGCCATTATTATATTGACATGCTGTGGATTGTACTATGTTAAGTCAGTTCAGGATTTTCTAGTCTCTGATTAGGGAATAGTTTGTAAAGGCTTCACCAAAACTTTTGCTCCAAAGAAACAAACAGCCAGCCCTCATTTTTAATTAAAATTCAGAAAAAAAATTAGCCGATGCTGTTAGTCAGCTCCCTTTTGTTGTTTTCTTTTTTTTTTTTTTCAAGGGCTCCCACTCTGCATGTGTGTCATTAAAAAAAATCCTGAAAACCCAAAGCTGTCTTTCTCTTCTCCCACCAGAAAAAAGAAAAGAAAAATCAAAGCACCGCCCCCCCATCTTAAATAACTTCTGGTGTTTAGTAAATAAACACACTGAGGCAAATTCCAGTACAGTTAGCTGCTGATGGAATTTTTTAATAAGCTCCATCCCAGACAAAGCCATTAGAGCATTCAGTCAGTTGATTGACAAAGAAAATGTATTTAACGCAAGAGCAATGTGTGAGACTCTTAGAAGAGTAATTAACTGTGTATGACTCTAACTGTTATCATGATAACATGATTACTATACGGATATGTGTAAGCTGCGTTACAAGCGTTAATGACATTATGGAAACATACATAGTTTTGTTGTAGTCCGTTACAGTAGCAATCAATATGACATCACACAAACAATAACAGTCACTTCTGGTTCAATAACTGGTGGTCGATTTGCATTGCAGAGATATGTGAAATCAGCAAACTCTAATACGATTGCCATTTTTAAGCTGTGAGTGTAAAGTTTAAAAAATATATGTAAAAAAAACTGTGGTCCGACCTATCTGTTTTGCTACAGCTGCGCTTATTATCTTTCATGTTGGAATTGTTTTTGTGTTACTACTGTTTGCTAAGCTCCAACCCTCTTAGTTGCCGTTTCCACTGCTGTCACGATTTCCAGTTTTAAAGCGGTGGCAGATTTGCAGCTGGAGATTCGCAGCAAACAATTTTAGCTGATTTTATAAGATGTAGCTGTAGTAGCATAATCTGAAAACTCTGTGAGTTGGCTGAGAGGTCTTCAGATTCCTTTTTAACATGTCGAGCTGAGTTTTTTGAAAAACGAGAAGCCAGTAAAAGAGGTCTTAAATATGCACATTTTGGCTACATCTTGGTTTTATTAGTGCTATTTTATTCTCATTAACAGTACGCCTCACCAAAACCAATAAAAAAAGATGTACTAACACCTCAGTGCCCTCACCATGGATGCTGCTGTTCTGAACAGGTGATTTAATATTGTGAACTGTAACGCCACATTATAAAAGTAGTGCATTTATTTGAGCCCCATGCACAACATTTCGGCACGGGGATAAATTTCAAAGTAAGTTGTTCCCTGAGTGTTTTGTATGACAGAGTTTGCCAAACGGTCAGATAGATCCTGATCATTCAGTACTTTGAGTCACATGTACATTAATTTTATCATGTAAAGACAACAGTCATGAGACTGTTATCATTAGACACCTGTTTCTATTGCATTAGTCTATGATCCCTCCTCTATACACCATCATTTCCACATAAAGCTCCATTCTGTGTTTTCATTAGGCATCTCCCATCTTAGTTATGCAGCAGAGACTTGCTTGTTTGTTCAGCGCACGTTGCTCTGTGATTGCATGTGCATTCACTGAGCACACAAGGATATGCACGATCCTTCCATCGGTATTTATATTGGGACTGTCTTATGTCATTTCAGAATGCTTGACCATCTGCGGACGTTCTGTCCACCCTCAGAGGGACTTGGACAGCACGGCGATGGCCAACAGTCACTGTGTTTGCACAGGAACAGTGTGAAGTCTGTCATGGCCTCTGTTTATATGTGTGGGTTTCGGTCGGGAATGGGCCTGCTCCTTTTTGTGTGAAGGTTTCTTTGTACTCTAATGGTGTTTCTACAGCACAAGTCACATTTGGCACAAGTCACGAGTTCCTTTTAGTCGTACAGCACAGTATTAATTGAGGGAAGCCACTTGAACAAATTATACAACATTGTAAAGAATGATACAGCTATCATCCATCCAGCTCTATTTCCTACAGGTTCTATTCAAACACAAATCTCCATGAGTGATGTACAAGCATAATAACTCTAATGCAAGAAGTAGTCACATTCACATACTACTGCAAAAGATGTGAAAGGGATGAGGTAAGGGTAGTGGTTCGTATGCTTCTGTTTTCAGACCAGACATCAATGCTTACATAATAATGACCACAATCTTTCTCTGGCCCATTTAGCAAGAGCAAAGTGACAGTAAATTTAAAATCTGCTGAGAAATAATTTGGTTAAGAGTGTGTGTCCTGGACACGAACTTTGTGTCTTTCAAATGTATTTTTAATTTTGTCCTGTGAATCAAGCGGACGGGAGTGACTGGTTGGAGAACTGGTAGTCTTTTGGAGGGGCAGGTATATACGCCAACTCTCTGTACAGGTATATATGAGCACAAACATTTGCACAGTATATCTAAATGTGACTGTTTACATCCTAATGTAGGCATGTATATGTTGAACTTTTATTTATATTGCAGCAGTGCACCAGACACATGTAGGTACAAGGAAACACGATGTGACATTGGGGAGCGATGGGTAAGAATAAGGGAACTTAATTTAACTGTAGGTATTTTTAACTAACTCTGTAGGACACATTATGACCACCATGGGAAAGAATCTGGCTTCTGAGAAGATTCTAAGTAGAGAACTGAAACTGTAAGTGCATTACATTTGGAGGTGAAGTAAGTGGCAGCTGAGAGTGTCCTCCATGGAGTGCAGAACTCTGTGTAACAACAGTGCCGATACACATAAACCTGTGCCACCTCAGGCTTCTGTCCCCTGCAAGTACATTGCTGTACACCAGCCGTACCCAACAGCCTGACTTTACTTTTTCATATAGGCTAGAGGCAGCAGTGGTGGATTGAGGAATAGGGGCAAAAAAAATGTTTAAAAGGGCATCAAAAGAAAGTTGTGATGCATTTAATGTGAAACAGCTCTAAACCCCAGAAAGGTTATAACTCAAATTTAAAGTATATTTTCTACACTTCCTCAGATGTAGTTGCATAACATCAATCATAGCCTCATCATGCTTTGGTCGTCATATGCAGATATTGCATAATAATAACAACATGTGAAACATTGGCAGTAAAAATGTGCAAATATCTAAAATCTTTTTGACGATTTGTAGTTACCACACCACATTTACTGTAAAAGTACATGTCTAGTACTGCAAAGAGGATTTAGTTGCAGCCGCATAAGTGAGAGGAACAAGGTGTTCACTAGGCCGAAACATCTCAGTGTGGCGCAGCAGTGAACCGTCACACCACAAAACTGGGAACCATGCACAGAAAGACTAACAGGGACTTTCAAAATGAAGAAGTCATCAGCAATGCAGATATAATTATAGAAAGGGACATATTTAAAAAAAAAAAAAGCATTTTTGCAATTCCCATCTACTCAGCTATTTTTAGTAGGTTTTTTTTTTTTTGAGGAATCATACGTTTGTCTTCCACATTTACTTAAGGTCATTGCCTTTTGTTACGTAACTCTTTAAGATCCTCTCAATATAACATTTCACTTGAGTTTCTTGGAAAAAAGGGTTGAAAGCTTCCCAGCTAAAGTGCTGTTTTTGATAATGAAATACAAACTTTACAAAGATTTCAGCTGACATAACGGCTACACAAGACAGAAGTCACCGGACACATTATACATTTTCTGTGTGCATAAGTCAGTATTCTCTACATGTTAAAAATAGCGGATCACAAACAAAGTGAGGTATGTGTGAGAAAAAGTGATTTTCCCCTGTGAAAATGTTTATTTGCATGTGAAAAAAGCCCACCAGTTGTGAAAATGCGCCATTCATGTTATTTTATCTGCACATTTTATTTTTGCGAAAAGGAAAGATTTGTGCAACATTTAAGTAAGGGTGCTCTAAAAAAACAAAAGAGAAGATCAGTTTGTTTTTTATGCACTGAGGGCCACCAAGCGATGCAGGCATGTTTCCACATGTGGTTCTATTCTGAGCGATAGAGACGAGAATGAAGTTTTGAGACTGACAAGCAACAGCTGGGAAGGAGGATAACACAAAGCCTGGAATACAGTGTCACAGGAACACAGGTGTCAGTCACAGCGGCTAATTAAAACAAAGCCAGCAGTGTTAATGAGAAATGATGAGTGAATGTGCTGCAGCTCTCATTTCTGTCAGTGTAACTCTGACAAACCTATCAGCAAAGAAAAACTCGCTGATCTCAAGAAAGTTTATGGACAAAAGAAAATTAATTGACTCGGAAAAGAGCTCGCCCCATTGTTATACACGTGCAGAGTGTAACCACATTTCATGGCAACAAACTCTGGAGAACGTCAGCAAAAGAACTTGCTGATTAACTCCAGGCTGAATCCTTTTTAGAGATTCAACTCAGTAACAACCCGTATGAATTTATATATGCAGGGGCCCTTTTTTTGGAAGGGCTGGATGTGAGTCTAGTCAAAACGCCCAAAAACATTGTAAAAAAATATCCGAGCAAGGTTTTACTTCTCTCTGCTAAGACAAAAATTGATGAGCCAAGACAAGAAAAGTAACATGGCCAGGGACATTTATAGTTTGAAAATAAGTCCAAATAGCTGATGTTATTAAAATCATCCTCACGCTAAGAAGAAAAATAATTAGAATCATCATGGGGAGCAACCTATGGTCAGTTTTGAGATTTTTGGTTATTTTGCTTCCATAACACTGTCTTCTTTCAGAAAGAAACATGTAAAGTGTGTCCTGCAACTGCATGCAAATAAGAGCACATTCACTCATCTAAACAAGCCAGATCTGTGCAATATTCCCTGAGAAATGCACAAAAAATGTAGTCTCGTGAACAAAATAAAATCCTGGATCCGCCCCTTTATCTGGAACCAAGAGGTAATGGGGTCTATTCTGGGCAGAGGCGCAACATCCAAACACGTTTTGTAGAAAACCTTTTGGTAGATTTTGTGTAATCCTGCTAACAAACCAACAACAAATTCAATTAATGATTGTTGTAATGCAAGTAATGAACTTGGGAACTTTAATGGGGATATCTGTTAAATGTTTTACCCTATTCACCTGCAGTGCCGCCCCTCACTATGAAAACGAACGACTTAAATACATGCATTTTCACAGCAATGTTACAGTCTTGTAAAATTGTTTATTCAATTAAGTGCATGCATTGTTATTTTTGGCAACTTTTAACAAGAATATTGACATCACCTTTCAAAAGTTATGCGGCAAATGTGTAAGCAAGCAGTTGGAGATGGAGCGACATTAGCATTTGTTTGGATCAAAGTCTAATATTCACTCCCCCTCTGGTCTGGTCTCCCCTATGCAGCCACTCCTTTAGTGTTAACCCACTAGTTTCTAACTGCAGAATTGTATTATGATGAAAAGTGTAACCAATTCACATGCACACATTCAATTGATCTATTGCTAATATAAAACATTGACTGTAGCAGCTTTGATGACAAGGGTCTTCAACCAGGAGTTTGTGACCACTTCAGGGCTCCATAGAGAGAAGGAGGGGAATGTGGTACCATGTGTCTTCACTGTCATTAAATAATAATAGGCAATACAGTATAATACAATAGTATGACTTTACATTTACAGATTGAGGTTCACTATAACTATATATGATTATTTGCAATTAAATATTTAACTGACAGCAATTGATCAGCACAATATTTGACAATCAAAAATATATGACATCACACCACAGTATAAAAGTTATTGGCTCTGTGCAGCTAAAGCTCCAAAGTGTGAAAATAGCTGAAGCCTTTGGAATTAAATGAACCTACAGGCCAAATTTGATGACAGTACAAAAGAGCTCTTCTCCCATACTATACTTTTAGCTAATCAAATGTTGAACCACTGTTGCATGCTAAAAGCCCAATACTCTTGTTCCCAGTGCTTGAGAATGGTCTGCTGGGCACTTCACATCTATTCGATCCCAAGATCCTCCAAGAAACCAGAACCAGACTCTTCACCCTCTCCAGTATTGTCTCTAGTCAGTTGAGTGACCTTGTTGAGTAGAAGATGCCTTTCTCTTTCCAAGCTCCGATACTCCCTCAGTAGTCTCTTCAGCAGCTTGTTGCAGCAGGAACACGACTCGGTTGAATTCTGTTGAGACTGGTCAATCTGGCACACTTCTGCTATCACAGAGCTGTTGAAAGGAAATTGATCTGTATCTTCTTTCCAATGAACTGGCAGGAAACAGAAGTTGTGGGCTGTGATTGCAAAACCTCTTCCACTGAAGAAACATATTACACAGTAACTTTGAAAGTGCCAAGGCTTAAACTGCTTTTAAAAAGATAAAACAGTTTTTTCGGAACTTACATGCAAGCCACAGGGAGATATTGAGCACGGCTTGCATGATGCACAAGATCCCTATGGTAAGAATCCCGATTCTGAGAAGTCTTTTCTGTGCAGCCGTCCCACCTGCACACACACAAACACACACATTCAGGGTGGGTCAGATTACTCTTTGAAATGTAGTTGAAATGGGTATTTTTATAGTTCATTTAGTATACTTGTACTAAGGTTTCTACACCTAAATTATATTGTTAATACAATAATGTATACTATCTTTTCACACGGGCGCCCTCAAATGCCCTGTACGGAGTTTTTAACTGGATATAGAAAAGTCTCTGGTTTTTGCTGATGTGTCTCTGTTACCTACAACAGCAAATGAGCCCATCAGCGTGAAGATACGCTTTTTCTAAGTAGTCTAATTCTATACCTCTGAAAGGCATTGGTCGGGTCGGACCACTGACGAAACGATTTACGGCAGTCAGACCGGAACTGACGACATTCAGGATACGGCATAGCTGTTTTGTTGCTACGCTAGCCAGTGCTAACCGAGCTAAAACTTTTGTCATGGCTGATAATGAGACAAAGTAAAGAAAAAGAATTCGAACCGAAGACCAACGAAAGGCCAAGAGGGAATCCGATCGAGCTAGGGCTAAACACGGATAAACATTGGCGATTCCTTCCAGAGATGGAGAGAGTTGCGGGGCTTGAAGGGAGGGTCGGATCCAGAATTCGCCCGATTCCTCCTAGACAGGTTTGTACATTTTATTTCATTTATGAAATGTAATGCGGGACGTAGTTTACAGCAATACATGAATTTATGTTGTTACAACAAAGCTGGCTAACGTTACCACTAGATTAGCTCTAGATACTACACTCGTGAAAACGACAACAAACGTCTTAGATCACGCATCCATTTCAGCTGTGTGTATCAGCCCAGCCGACCTGCAACGATGCATCGGTAATATCCTCTGTCATTATAAATGATTCAGTTTCTTACTTAGAACAAAACATCCATCACAATCACTGTGACTTTGCTGTAACGCTAGCTCTGTAGCACCGTGGGTAATATATATAGCTGGGAAATTGCAGTGCAACAGCAGCATTACTTTGTTTCACCGGCGGCATATTATATTAAGTAGAAATACAAATAGACACATTACCTCGTCCATATGCACGCTGCAGATAGCTGCTAAAAAAAAAAAATTTCAAAGCAAGTCCCGTCTTCTTTCCGACGTTTCCAAAACAAATCTACACGCGCCGTCCAGACAAACGTCTTCACGACAGTGGGTGCTAGAGCTCATGGGAAATGCAGTCTCCATTCCGGCAAAACACTACCGCTTTCGTCCAGCGGGGCCGCCAAAATCAACACTAAATGAAAGGTCTGTACGGGGGCTTTAACTCTTGTAAGATTACTGGTTTTCAAATGTTTCTTACAAAACGTCTTTGTTCCTTGATGTTTTACTGTTTTGACATTGTTACTCGACACAAAAGCATTTAGAATAGCTCTGCACATAAAACCACAAGAAGCAAAGATGGAGTTGATGATAATCCCTGAAGAACAAAACAGTTATGCAGTATTCCTCAGTTTGATCTCGTCACTAACTTTTAGTTTCTTAAGCCTTTATTAACTTGCACTCTTACCTGTCTGTCCAGTGTCACTGCCGTTTGTTTCAGTTCTCCGAGGTTCATATGAAATGGCGTGGTCAGAGAGCTCAATCTCTTGCGCCATTGTGCTCTACTGTGAGCAAGTTTCAGTTTATATCTAATGGTAGTGTGACAATGCCAACAGTCACGTACTGTCTGATATATTGCTGACTTGGGGTTTCGTTTTTTTTTTTTTTTTTTTAAATGAAGGAAGTTGGTGTTTGATTTAAGGAAACACATATTTAGGTCTTTGTGATGAGTCAGCGACTTGAAATACTAAATTTAGATTCAGATCGACCCACTTTCTGCTCCTCATATTAAAATCATTCACCTTTCACTGTACATAAAAACTAATTATGTGTCAATTTGATTTTAATAAGTTCCATCTAAACCTTGAACAGATAACCTTCATGAAGTTACAAATTATCACAAACTGAAACAAGAACCAATTTATTGAGATCGTGAACCAGATTGGTCAAATCTTCTGGTAAATTGATCGGCAACACCTGGCATTCAATTTTGAATAAGGCTGTCATCAATAATGTGACCCAGCAACAGCCCTTCTGTAGAGTACATCTTTGATTGCAAAGGGTTGAACTGGGTATATCACCACATATTGATACATTTACCGTAGAAATATCGAAATCTAATTCTACCGAGCACATTCATACTCTCCAGAGGATGAACCCTTCCATCCACCGCCACCCTCAGAAAAGATTTTTAATGTGTGATGAAGCTCCAAGAATCCAAAAGTTCTATGTCCACACTTTCGTAATATCTGACGTATGTACAGATGTATATTGTAGCCTTGAAGGAGGCTTTCACACATTTTCTGGAAAAGTGGCTAATTTTCACAAGCACACATCCAAAGTTTAATACTGTATAAATGTGATTCCTGCTTTTTGCTTTCTCTTGACCACAGGACTTCACTGACATCACAGTAAACGGTCTCTGTAACTAAGTAGCAGGGAATGTATCACCTAGCATGACAGATCCAGGTCCGATATTCTTCAGCAGACACATCAACACATCCTTCCTCCACTTTACATTTACATTTTAGGGCATTTAGCAGACACTTTTGTCCAAAGCAACTTACAGTAATTCATACATACATTCATACATACATTCATACACTGATGGCGCACATCAGGAGCAATTTGGGGTTCAGTGTCTTGCCCAAGGACACTTCGACATGTAGATCAGGGAAATCGAACCAGTGACCTTCCAATAATAGGACGCTGGCTCGGCCCCTGAGCCACAGCCGCCCCATTTCTCGTATTGGGGATTGCATTCATAGTGAATACCTTTCACCACCAACCTGTGAGGAAAACTGACATGGAGAACCTTCCTTTGGCTGTTTTATTCCTTGATTGAATAAAACAGCAGGTGTGAAGTCAGTGGTGTAATTGGCAGGTATTATATACAATTGTGAACAGCTTTTTATACAAACACTTAGAAACAGGTGCCAAACATAGAGCTCTGAATGGTTTTGGTCAAACTCCACTGCCATGGATCACATTCACATGACAACCATTTTCCTCTTACATCAGGCTCAGGGTGGGACGCTAATATGTTGTACTGCTGTGTTCCAGCTTGCAAGTTAAATAAATGTAGGGAATCTGACAAATTGCTGTAATTTCATCACTTTCGGATTGACCAGCAACTGAAAAAGACAATGGATAGTGAATATTTAGAGGGACATGGGGCCATATTTGTAGTACAATGACATATCTGACCTAACATTACTTTTTGACAGCATGCAGTGAATTTTACTTTGAGAGTCACAAGAATGTGTCAGAGATTTGTGTTGATGTTTCAGAATGAATTCATGCCTTTTCCTATCGTATCTTGCAACACTTTGAAACAGTATTTTAAACTAGGAAGCGATTGAATGCTAACGTTAGCTTTTTTTTCTAACGGAAGCTATTAGTAGGCCGGCTAATTATGTTGTTTTACCTTAAAATATGTCCCCCCGTCTCTACAGATTTTCACATTTCATTGTCTTTTCATTCTCTCACTCTTTCGTGTCAGTTGTTCTGTTGCACGATACACACCACATCGGGTGGTGTGATCTTGTACCAAGATGGCCTCTAGTTCTACAATTGTATCATGAAATATTGCTTTATTTTGTTATACTCCAGCATCTAAAGAGGAAGAACCTTGTGTACTATAGCAACATTATGACAAAAATGGACTTTCCCCTTCACACTTACTATGTGTTCATGTATCAACAAGCTGATCTGAAACTCACACTGCAAATATAATTTCTAAATACATTTTAACTAAATGGAATTATTAACATTTGTTGAATTAATTAATTAACATCACGTTCAGCACATTCAGTGCCAATTTACAATTTATTACTTGCACACACACACTTAGCCCTGCATTTTCAGCAAGAACAGGAGATCACAAGAGAAGTGACAATAGCAGCAGCTGGCTGGCGAAAATTTTGTGACAGATATCAACTAACACGTGCAAAGGTGTGATAAAAGAAGAATGCATACATATGCAAATGGCTGTCGACCTTAAAGTTAAGATGACACCATGAACATGTGAATTACACGTGTGATAAGGCTAATAGCATACGCTGGTGCCTGTTCAGCTTACATTTATGTATGAACTCTGATCCACCCAATTTAATATTTTCCCTGGAGGTGAGATCGAGAGGAAGATGTTAATACCTGTCACCTCAGCAGGCTGCCACAGTGAAAGCAGAACTTTATCAGTTCAAATTAAAGCCTCAGTGGTGCAAATGATACAAATACTGACAATACTGTACCACTCCCATAGCCTAACAACCACAGGGGAACGCTCCATGATAGAGTTGTGGAGATGGGTGAAATTATTGGGTGTGTTCGGCTGGAGAAGAAGTGAATCCAGAAGATCTGGATTGCAGGGTGCAACAGTGCATTCTAGTGGCCAATAGGAAAATCACAGGAAGCATTTGCAAAATGTGGCCAGGTCAGAATTTTTTTTCGTGGGGCCTTCATTGCAAGTTTGAAATTGTGTTTTATGTTTTTTAAATGATTAAACTCTATGTAGCATCACAGTGACCTGAGACCTTTTAGTTTCTGATGCTGCAAGTTTATTTAAAGCTTGTTTGAGTGTGCCTTTTTTACTGCAGGGCACCATCATTGGACACTGGATTGGTTCATACTTCTTTACCAAAGCTGCTAAAAAGGCTCAACTTTAGCTAAACGGGCAGAAACCAATGCCAGTGGTGTAGTTGAGTGCTACAAGTATGGCTCATGAAAAGAGACTACAAAAGAGATTTGTGGGGTGTGGCTCAGATGATATGAGTATATCGAATATGATATATATACACTCTTTATAGCTGAGTCCATCCATGCAGAAAAAACAATCCCAAACTCAGAGGCAGAGCCACACACATACCTGCACACATGGTCACTGCACACATTCACTAGAAAACACTCAGCCATTCATGCACACAGCCCTTCTCCCACCACTCCATACCATGCATCCATGCACACACATTCACATTCAGTCACATGAATTCAGATGCACTCATGCAGGATGGCACACACAAACACCCAGCTGCATGCATACAGGTATTTTAGGTATGTGAGTGCGTGTGTGGGTGTGTGTGCATATGTGAGAGCTCAGTTTCTAAAATAAAAATACATAAATCATGACAAACAATGGCAGCAGTCAATAGTGTGAATGTGCTGATGTGTGGATGTGGATGCTGCCAGACAGGCCATAATGTCACTCCGCTGGCAGGAAACCCATCACTGAAGAAAAAAGAATTATATTTAACCGCGCTAGCCGCGTGGATCTGTGGATGGCGCTGTCTGCTTGTCAGCCAGTCCGGAGCTTTGATGCAGACTGAAATATCTCAACTGATAAAATGGATTTCCACAACAATTTTCACAAACATTTATGGTCCCCAAAGGATCAATTCTGCTTACTGGGTGGGTCGTTTTTACTCTCGCGCCAAATGCAGATCAGAGTTTTCCCTTATCCTGTGAATTATCTCAACATCTAAAAGATGAATTGGCATCCAAGAGGACGTATCCTCATGATCCCCAGACCACCAGCATTGGCAACGTGCACTTGCGGTTTTGAGTGAAGTGTCTCTACGAGTATTGGGCGGAGGGCCATGAAATTCAGTACACACATTCATGTCCCCCTCAAGATGAATTGAACTTTAGCGATCCCTTCACTTTTTCCTTTTCACCACCATACACTCACAGTTTTAATTCTAATTCCCTCCATCCTCAGCTGTATTTTCTGTTTAGTGCTTAAAGCTAATGTCGACATGCTAAACTAAAACAGTGTTAGCATGGTATTAGCATGTTCATGAGTTTCGTTTCATCATTGACAACGTTAAGGATGCTATGAGCTTGTATTATCAGTGTCAGCATCAAAAAGTGTTATTTGGGGAATTTTGACATTCTCTGTGCTGCGTTGTGTGCACTTATGTCGACGATGAACGCGGTGAGCGAAGATTCATCTTCTGTGGAGGAAATGAGCCAGATGTGGCATGTTGCTTCTCATTAGTGACACACAGCTCACTCCTTTCTGTGTTAAAACAAATACGCTGCTTTGACAGTGTGTGTGTGTGTTTTTGCTGTGTGTGTGTGTGTGTGTGCGCGTGTGTGTGACAGCTGGAGATGAGTACTCAGTTAAGTGGAAGAAAATAAATCAAAGCACTTGCCATCTTTTTGTGATGATTTGTCTAATTCTTGTCTGGTATGTCCAGAGATGGATGATGTCGTGTGTGTGTGTGTGTGTGTGTGTGTGTGTGTGTGTGTGTGTGTGTGTGGTGAGGGAACAGAGCACATCGGAGAGAGAGAGTCAGAGATAGAAAGTGTGTGTTTGGACCAGCTGCACAGCAAATCTGTTTATTCTGCACAATTTGGCATCAAACACAACAGACTGCTGAGTGCTTGCTACCGCTTGTGGCTCCCCATTAAAATGGAATTTATTGCTGCCTTAAAAGCGAGCCCGAATTACACATTTTTCCCTCTGCGCTCCGTCCTCTTCCCTCTCTCTCATTTTCACTTTTTCCTTTTCCACGGCTGTAGTAATAGTGGCGGTGTGGGGTGTTTTTTTCCTCCATTTCTAGCAGCTGTCAGACAAGTCGTCATAACGGCTCATTATAGACCCGAACGGGCAGGTGCGGTTGGCAGGCCCACCTACCCGTCAGCACATCACTGCCATCTCCACTATAACCCGAGTGAGTGGCGCTCAGACATCGTGTCATGGAAAGTCTGCACTGTCCATGAATGTGGTGGCATCACATGCGGCTGACACACAGTAAACATCTTACATATGCTAAACCATCTTTAGAGTTTCATTGTCCTTCACTTCCTGCTCAGAGGCCAGTCACTTTGGTCGAAAGGTGTGTGATCTGAACAAGTAAGGAGGCACTCTTGTCATTTGCAGGCAGCCCATGCTATGTGGGTGTTTTACGACAGTTCTGACAGTTGAATGTCACATCTCTGTTCCAATTGCATTTAGTTGAGTGTGTCTGCAACCAGGCTGCATCCAGGGAGTCAACACTGGGGTGAACAAATATGCAATGAGAAAGTTTTCAGTGGAAATTTGAAAACTAATTCCCTTTCATTCTAAAGTATATAAAAATTAGTGAACACATTGGATGATTGTTTTATATATTTGTTGGCTAATGCATGGAATGTGTGCAACACATCCAGATATTTGACTTTAAAAACAACATAAATCATATATAACACAACCGTTTCAGTGTACCAGCGACTAGCCTAACGAACCTTTGGCATACAATTGCAGTTTGGTTTGGAGTATGCAACAAAAGGTTAGGTTCAGAAAAATATTGTGGTTTGTGTTAAAATAAATATTTTAGCTATGTAACTATCTAACTTAAAATGACTCATCTCTGACTCATGGTCTCCTAGGTGAAAGTCCTCTGTTTGATCGCTCTGTCTACCCCACCATTATTACGGCTCCTTGACTTTACCAACTAACAATAAAGTGAATATGGGTCATAATAAAGAAGCAGTTCACCAAAAATGAAAATTCTCTATCATTATCTGCTCACCCTCATGTCGATGGACACTAGGTTGAAGTTTCATGGTCACAACAAGACAATAACCATTATTTTCACTTTTCAACACTTACAACACTTTCACAATCTACAGGAAGTGGGCCATTACTTCCCTATTTTAATACATCCAAAAGTAATGTAATACAAAGATGGTAAAGTCTTTGACATTGTGTTGTTTCAAACCACACACAGAACTGCAGTACACCACAATACTAGTAATAATAATGGCAATTTGTTTAGTTAACTTACAATAACAATTAAACTTGCTTGTAAAGATTTTGGATCAGATTTAGGTGGCCTGTCATGGCATAGCAATTTATTTACAGTATATCAATATATTGGGAGACATTTTAAGCGCGTTTGAATCTTGTGGGTATGTGTCCCCACCCCAATATATATATCATAATTACAGCCCTGGACTGAAATAATCAAGTCCCTGTTTAAGATTTAGGACACATCACATCAGCAGCCTGACAACCTGTTACCCATTTAATTTACACTTGTAACCAGGCTTCTGAACTTATGCTGCAAAGAGAGCGTGAACTCGGGCCCACATCTCGCTCCATAAATCTCCTCAGCCAATGATAAATTCATATTTAATGACCACGGCTATCGTCTGGGAAGGAGGAGCATTCTTTCATTATTGCCTCTTTCCCCTGCTGCTTGGTCGAGATAATTGATTTCTCTGTGGTAACAAGGTATCGACCATGCATGGTAGCCGGCGAAGACGGCGGTTCGATTCAAAGGAGGGGTGGAGAGGTAGCAGAGGGGAGAAAAAAACAGGGAATAGAGGGATGAAGGCAAAAGAAGAGATAAAGAGAGAGAGTGAGAGCATTGAAAGCCAACAAGCCAGACAATTATTTGCAGTTAAAAAACTCACTGGCTTTACTTTGGCTTAGATTGGACAATGACTCTTGTCTTGTTTTTTCAGGGATTTTAGAAGCCAAGTGCAGAACATAGTTTTGGTATTTCAGCGTTGTATGTCTAATTTGCCAAATGGAAAGCATATTGATCACACAATCTGTCACATAATTCACTGAAAACAGTGTCAGGAACAAATCTGGAGGACCACTTTTCAAGCACATGCTCAGCCTGCTAAGGAGGCACTATTTTGGTCCTGGAGCTCATGTTTATACATTTGCAGCATTATGCTTTTGTTCCCATAACCTGACAAACAGCTCCTTCTCTCATGCTCCTTTTAATGTGATTCCAAAAGCAAATCTGAACGATGACTAGCCTAATCCTTCAGTGGAAACTGGTGAGTGGATTCCATGACAAGACAGCAAGAATGTAGAAATTCCACCCAGTTAGTGACAAAATATGTAAAGCACACACATTGATTATCTACACATGATCAGATGGGTGGATCTGACTGGCAGTTATTGAGTTAACATCTCTGAGGTGCAAACATTGCTCCCCCATACCTCACTACATGCTGCAGTCAGAGCTTGACACATGTAGACTGCATTTCCAATAAATCCATGGCAGCAATAACCAAATTAAATAATGTATTGATTGTATTCAGCTTCCAGAGATAGTAACAGTTCAGTTCCTTCGGCATCACTTCATGCAGCTCACTGCATAAATAGAGGAATTAAATAGTGCTGTTGTTGTTGTGTGTTTACCAGCTTACATTGTAATTTATTTAAGAGCTCTTAATTGGACTAGTTACTCATTTGGCCCTCGCTGGTCCCACAGCAGAGTGGAGCTCTATCACTGCACACTGGGGCATGCTGGAATACGGAGCTACAGAGACACACTGTACACAGCCAGCTGTTTGATGTCTGCAGCACCGTACAGCATAAATAAACACACAATCCCCCAATGAGAGGACGGATCGACACACAGGAGACCCTATTTCAGGCTAATGAACTATTAATGCCGATTTGAAATTCAAACATTTTTGGAGGGTTTTCTCCACAGTCATTCACAGCTCTCTTTGTGTGCCGGTGTCTTTGTGTGTCTGTGTCTTTGTGTGCGAGTGAGTGAGTGAGAAAGGAAGCGAGAACAAGCTAATTTGGATGAACTCTGCACATATTTTTATTCTCCCCCCCCCAAACAGCTGGGCTTACATCTCAAAGGGGCCCCGTGTGCTGGTGAGGCTCTGTATTGAATAAGGCAATATAAAATGTATGTCAATGGGTTCAGCCTGGCTTAGCGCTCTCCACAGCAACTGTTAATGGAATAACTATAAGATGTATAAATGATCCCTGCTTTAATTCATAATAATGTTAGACCTCATCGCCTGCCCACTCAGCCCAATAGATTATGGAAATAGCTATAATGACTATTGGAACAATGAGCCAAATTGCATTATGATTCAGCACCACATCGGCTTTGGAATAACTGGCACTGTGCTCTTTTTTTTTGGTCTTTCACAGAAGATCTTGAATAACAATGGCCAACATTCAATTTGCACCAGGGAAAATGAAGATGAAGAGTGTTAAACAACAATGGAGGCTTTAGGCTGCCTGAATTAGGCATTAATAACACACTCACAGTTAATAGGGTAACACTAATCCATGTCCAGGTGTAAGAGGTTTTTTTTTTTTAGGTTTCTTTTTGGGTTGAATTGGTGATAACAGAACACATCCTACACGTATGCCTCAAATGCTCCAGAGGCTGATTTCAATAGGGTTCCTCGCCCCACATGCCCATCTCATGCATGAACAACATCCACCAAGACAAAAGATCCAGTCTTTTGATGCTTTATTTTTTACTCAACCATGGACTTTTGTGTGATCTTCTTTGAGCTAAGACAAAGAAATTATTGTTAACATGAAGTCCACAATCTCTTGGGTGAAAGTAACTACATCAGTTAGACAAAATTTCATTAGAGAAATAAAACAATATAGAGGAATAAATGTACAACACTATATAAAACATAATTTAGTATAACTGGAGTCTCAGACTTTGCATATTTCTTTACCCGCAGGGAAAACATGGCCACATTTGGTTTTAACGATTAAATACTCTGAATCAGTTTTTTTTTTCTAAATAACTAAAACTTAAACCAGTGATGTCATCATCACATTTAAATCTGGAGCTGAGAAAGATGACAGTGAGAGCAGCAGAGAAATTCCTCCGGAGAAGAATCACTTCATGTGCTTAAGTGGTGAGTAAAAGTAAGCTACTGTGGATGCAAATAGTTAAAGGGTCATGTCACAGATTTTCCATATTTAAGTGTGTTTACAGGGGGGTTCTAGTGCATATGCGACAAAAAGTAGTGTAAAGGTCCAGTGAAAACTGCATATAATCTCATGAATTACCTCATGTGATGTCACTCAGTGGCTAAATTGGATTGTGGGTAATGTAGGAGCCAGGTTTTGAAAATAAATCCACTCATCACACTGCACTCCTATTACACTGTTGGGCACATTACGAACAGTTAAGGTCAATATCGATAATGTAGAACCAGAGATATCTTTTTTATTCCATGCATTCTTCTTCAAAACTTCTGGTACCTACATTACCCATAATACAACTTAGCCAGTGAGTGACATCACTGAAGGTAATTTATCAGTCTAATGCAGCTTCCTCTCGAGCCACAAAAGGCTTTATGCTACTTTTTCCACTTCTGCATAAGGTACTGCTCTCCAAGACCAGGTAACACAGTTAATGTGAAAAACTGGGAGAGTTAACCTTTAAAAGTGTTAGTGAGCATGCAAATCAGTTCTCACATTCATAATTTAAAAAAGCTCCAGATTTTATTTTGTGATGACCACACAGATGTGAGCCTCACATCTCTGGCTCGTGAGAGAGAAAATTTTGGCTGAACTTTTGTAGATCACAGGAATATTTTACAGTAATTTCAGAGTGTCAGTAATACTGACTTGTTCTCATATTTTACAGTAGATCATCTTCATTGGTTAAGGCTTGCTCATCTAAAGTGGTGCAGCGGCAGCCTCTAGTGGTGTGAGGACATTTCCTCAGATTGTTACAGACACAGTGCAAAATGCAACATCATTCCCATTAGTATCAGTGTTTACATTGTTAAAGTATAAAAATTGTCATAATTGGTATATATCATGGCACACAATCAACATAAATATAAAACGAAAGTGTTAAATCATGAAAACAAATTATATGTTAGTTTCAGGACAATGACCAAAAGACAAAAAGACACTGGCCAATAATACTTCTTCCTTTTCTCTTTGTTTGGTGCAGCTATGTATTTCACATGTGCTTGAGCACCCCTGTTGCTTTGGATACAACTACAGATTCAAAGATGGATCAACACCAATCAAAGCATAGCTTCTGAATATCAAACACAAACCAGAAGGTTAAGAACCCTGAATTGGTTTGTAATATCCCCTTGGTCATTAACCCTAACCTTTCACAATCATGTCGATGTCGCCCACAGTTTTGGTCAATAATAAATCATTAGTAATCAAAGATATAAAAAACTTTTACATTTGTGTGCAGGATGTTTTTTCAAAGAAAGAATCTGGTTAGAAAACCTTGCATAAAATACTTGAATAAAAAAACTGCACAGTAGTTTTCCCACATGATTATGTGAATATATATTCAGTAATTGCAGTAAGTAACCCATAAATACAATAAAGGTGAACCTTTTTTCCCTCCTTTGCCCTCACTTCAGCTGTGGAGAAGCGAAGAAGTTTCCCTGGCACTTAGAGGCTGCTGAAGCTTTGCTCTTGCTCCCAAATCTAAGGGTGGGGTTGGGGGGTTCAGGGATAAGGATGAACAGAGAGTAGAATTTTAAGCCTCATAGGAGCAAACACAAATGTCAAAACAAATGTTTAGAGGTAAAAACAGAAATCCATAGATGCAGAGAACTGACTTAGATAAATTTAGTTGTTGATTATTTGAGACGAACTGTAAAAGTTTAATTAATTAAAGCTAAAAATGTATCTGACGCTGCTGTTCATGCCACAATGCTTCATTCACACTTTTCAAAGGCTCAAGCTTTATTAAAGTTGGATCTTGACCAAAACATTCATTTAGGATTTCATTGCTCTTCCACGAAAAGACCCATGTTCAACTGGTATCTCCCACCCAGAGTTGTAGATATTTGCAAATATTGTTTTTCCAACCCAATTTCAGAGAAATCCAGTCTCTTCTGTAGTGCATTTAACATTATTATGCAAAATAGGCAATTATGCCAGATGCAGACATACAATGCTTGTCAAAAAGTAAACACAAGTGGGCAAAATGGGAAAACCGCTTAGTCATACACATAATTAAAGTGTCAGCTCATCGGCAGCAATGTCCATTTTGGGCTGATGCTGACATTACATTTTAAAGCCTTTTTCGGCCGATACTGATGATGTGTCACTCTCAACATGTATGCTTGTATTTAAAAATAACCACACCAATTTTGCACATTAATGCGCATTTATGGGTCTTGAGGAGAACAACTGCATGTGGAAAAAAAAAAGATATTGCCTTTTTATTTCTACACATTCTTTTCAAAACCTGGAGCCACAAAAGGCTTTATACAACTTTTTTCACATATGCAACAGTACTCCCCAAGACCTATAAACTAATTTTAATGTTTAAAATTGGTGAAGTTACTCTTTAAGTGACTGTGAGAGTGCATGTCAGGGTAGGTGTGAGCTTACAGGGTGGTGCTGGAGAAGGTGTGCATCATGCGCTGGGAAAGTGAGCTGGAGGAAGGTGTTTTGGCCATCATCTGGTGCTCTGGAGTGGTCACTGGTCCCAATACGCTCACTAGATCAGACACCAATACATCCTCAGGTCAATGTTTTCCAACCAAAAAAAACTCGTACAAATTATTAAAAATGAAAAAACAAATTGATTTTAATCTCTCATAATATGATGATGTATTTTCCTTCTCTCGTGTAACCTGTCAGTGATTTACCTTTGTTGTCTGGAGTTTCTGTGTGGTGAGCATTGTCCATGCCTGTATTATCTGGATAGGCAAACTGACCCCAGTACCTTGCTGGAATACTGAGCAAGCGCTCTACTATCTAGAAGAACATCAAATAAATCCAGTATTTATTTTAAAACCCTCTCAAAGAATGGAAATCAACAAACAAAATCCCTCAGCCATATACTTAAAATGCATTAATAAACACTGGACTAGGGCTCTGAATGTAATATTAAGTCAGAGGAGTTCATCACTTTACCCTTGGTTGTCTGTTTGTGTCATGCAGGATGGTCATAGGGTCTGGGTCGGGAACAGCGTGACCCACAAGAGTAGGGCCAAACACCCTGGCCAGGTTGTTCACGTCCATCTTAGTCTCCACACTTTGAGAGACCCTGGGAAAAGAGAGGGGTGGAATATTACACACAGTCTTGACTACACTAAAAGTTGAACCACATTTACCACAGTGATGTAGGAGGTCATAACATGCTTGCTCACTCATGTCTCAAACTTTAGAAAATGTCAAAAAAAAGTATCTATGGCTTACAAGTATTTTCTTACACATGTCTTGTCTAATGAAGGGAAGGTAATGGGAGCAGAAGACAGTAAGAACAGAACAAAATGGGTTCCTTAACTCGGCTGTAATGAAATGAAAATTACTTCTGCAAATGGATCATCAGGCAGGCCAGAGTGTCTCGGTTGGGTTGAGGCAGCTCACTGATGTTCTGATACAACATGGCGAGACTGTTGCCATCATCCTGGATTTCTACAAAAACATTAACACCAGTCATGTCATACTCATGCACATACCTGTTCCCCACATTAAAGGTCTGTGTGATTTTAATCTCAGAAAGACTCACCGGCCGCTTCCATGAAGGCTTTGTTGAGGTGGAAGGTGAGCAGCGGCTCTGGGAGGCTTCTGAGGAAGTCCTTGAGGACACCTGTAATGACGTTGATGTCGTCTATTTTGTTTAGCGGTGGCAGAGTCTTTCCTCTAATCAGCTTCTCTTTCAACTCTTTCACCATGCGCTCCTGGCCAGAGACCCTGTACAGGCCAATCTGGGGCAAGGGGAAAGATAAAAGAAACCAGCTCTCATTTGTATGGCTGCCTGTGATACATCATTGCTGAATGACATGACTAATTAGAGAGAAATTATCCACTGTTATCGCTCAAGAGAAAGGATCAGAGGACAACACAAAGGTGACAAGCAAACATGGACTTGAAGTCAGACGTTTTACCTCATTGAGGCCTCTGTGTTCAATCTCCTTAATGCAGTAGATAACCAATGCTGGGATTTTGGGAGATGTCACTGGAGCGAAGTCCGCCAGGGTGGCCTGCATACAAAATACATCACTTTCTATGTAGGAAACGTGAAAGTAATAGAAAATAATGAAAGATTATTGAGTGGAAACAGGTCATTAAGCAATGAGACAACTGTACCTCGGCGTTGTTGATGGGAGTGCTAACAGCTGTGGGATTACAGGGCATGGGACAGCGGTCACGACACTCCGGGTGGCTCACCACCCTGCAATCCTGGCAGCGAAGGTACATCTTGCCAAACCTTGTTTTTCTTCCACACGATGCACAAAACTCAGACTTTATCACCTGAGTGAGGGGGGGGGAGGGGGGGAACAGTGCCCAAGGTCAGTAGATGTGTCAATTAGTAGTCCTACATGTTGAAGCAGCTGGTAGTGCAGGTAAATAGCCCATCTAAATCTGAAAACACTTCACTTTCACAGTAAGTACATAGTCTTACTGTTTTCGCAGTGAAGATGTGTTTTTTTCCTCCTCCTCTAGCTTTGGGGGTTCTGAGTTGGACTGGGATCTCTGGCACTGGGGTGCTGGGAGCTTCACTGACAGTCTCAGATTGGTCAGTGGTGGTGGTATCGGCCCATGCTGGAGCAACAGCAGACACAAGTCAGTCTGATTAATTTTGTTGTAAGGTCTCATTAGGAGGATCAAAATAAAGCTACAAAATTCTCACCACTCTGTCTATTGCGTGTCCAGTAAGGCACAGTTTCAATGGTAGAGACAGCTTTAACAGGACCACCGTTGGCAGGCATGGTGATGGTAGTTTTGGCCACAATAGACTCATTCATCTGAATAATGTAGAAAAAGATATTAATGTTTTATTCAACCAACCTGATGGATTAAAAAAAAAGAAAATATTAACCAAAAGCTGTTTTACAGACGGCACAGTTATTCAAACGTTAGTGTTATATTGTGCATTCAGCTGCAGAGGTCAGCATTACCCTATCTGATTTTCGTCCAGTGGAACGGGGTTTCTTCATTGCCTGTGGAGGAACTTCTAATTTCCGGGAGGAACGCTGTCAATTAAAATGGACAATTCACTTTCAAAAACACATTCTCATAGATTGTTTTGCAGTTTTCAGCAGCCAAACAGAAATACTACTGAAGTATAGAAAGAATCAAAGAATCAAACCACTGAGTGCTGTATACCTAACCTTAAACAAACTATTAAGACATGTATGGAAGCACATGAAGACATGACTCACCCGTTTCTGGCGTTTCCGCAGTCTAACATTTTTCATCACAGAGGAATCCCAGTCCTACAGAAAATGTGGAGTTAGATTATAGTACTAAGAAGGTCAATTCAGAAGAAGAGTCCCTTGATGTTGTTGCCCCACTATCTGATCCACAAAACATCAGTTCTCCTAAAATATACCGTGATTCTTTTAAGAAATGAGGTCAGTATACCAGAGAGTCGTCCGTTTGGTCAAAGCTGATGTCTGACAGCAAAGAAGCTGATTCATCGATGGTCATTAACCTGTAAGGTAGAAAATGAAATGAAATTTTCTGTTGAATTAAACAAGCTTTAATATAGAAACTTGTATTTCACATATTTAATGTCCTACAGTGTTAATTGCAGACAGTGTCTTCATTTGCTAAACAAAATGCAACAGTACTACCCTTAATGTAAGTGAGGTCAAGACAGGAACCAAAAACTGCTACTATCTTATTCTTAAACAACAATTGTCGTTTGAGGAACCAGACCAGGAGGACCTGACCTTCGACTAGAGTTGAGGTTGTTATTAGCAGCCTGTGCAGCTTGGGAGTGGGCGCTGAGGAAAGCCAGGGCGGAGCGCTGCTCCTCGCTCAGGAGGATACTGCTGCCGTTGTTCTCTGATAACAGCAGCTCCCGGATCAGCTGTAACTGACGTTCCTATTATGTACATAAAAAGACAGGAAAATGTATTATTTAGTGACAATGAACATCCTCCAGTTAGACAGAGGTTATTCACAGACAAAACCTGTAAGGTGAGCTTTAGTGATCAAGCACAGTGATCAGAAGCATTATTTGAAGATAATATGCTAGTTTTTTTCCTTTTTTCTGTGTTTCCACTAAACAACTGCAGATGTAGTATTGCACCAACCAGCTTCTCATAGACTGCCTCGGCCTTCTGCCGTCGGCGGATCTCCACATCGACCTGATTGCGAGCATGCTTCAGTTTGACCTCCAGGGCTCCCCTCTCAGTCTCCGCTTTAGCCAGTCCCTCTTTACAGGAAAGCAGCTCCTCGTCTGTAAGCAGCCACTTTTTACGGCAATCCTCAAAGCTGACTGCCATCTGAAGGAACTCTGAATAAGACAATGGAAGAGGAGATTGCTGAATCGGCTCTGTGCACTATATACTACTTTCCTTTGTGGTGGCACCTCCAAAACTCAGTAAGTTTTTATTGGCAAATATGCAAATTGCCTTTAGTTAGAGGACAAAAAGACACAGGGCTCTGCTGTAAAGTGAGCAAATGAATAACAATGCTTTTCTGTTAGTTAGAATGGAAATGAATTGCATTATGTGGGCTACTGAAATGGTAATTTTCACTACACCCCTAGCTATTTCGACCCCCATCTGTGGCATGGGCTGCACCATCAGTATCCACAGCATGTCTGTAGTCCTGATCCTGTCAGCCTTTAGTTAATAAAGTAAACACATAGAACTAGTTCTGCATTTACTGTCTGTGGCTAAAAACTACTACTATACACATTTTGGGATGGGAACACACCCAATAATACTGCTATTAAAGTTAGCACCATGCCACCTCAGACTCACTCGAAACTAACGCTACACAAGCACTTAAACTCTAGTGTGTGTTTCAGTGACAGGCTTCTAAAGAGGTGGCAAATACCAAAACATAGTGTGGAAATGACTTACGTGGTTCAATGCCCTCATTCAGACAGTCCACCACGGCCCTCAGACTCTGAAACTGGTTGTTCAGGTTCGCCACAGACGACTCCATCATGTCTGACTGCAGCTGGGCTGGCTAGGGTTGACATCAGATTAGTTAGGTTGGTAGGGAGTTGATCATTCTAGTAAATGTTAACTTTGCTTTATTGCCGTTTTACAATGTAATTAGTGTTGAATAAGACCAGTTCAGGACCAACGTTAGCGTTGAACGAGCACTGACGTTACACAGACTACATGTCACGTAATTGGGACAAACAAACATGTGAAATTAAACTAAAAACTACATCACAGTACGAAAGAAACACATCGTAACTCGTTGTTTTGTCACCTCTCGATATTTAAAACAACTCAACAGCACGTTAGCTGGCGTTAAGCTAATGTCAGGCCAGCTTTAGCATAACGTTCCTGTGCATGTGATGAAGTTATCTGCATGCTAACATTAACGTTAGCAAGTTTGTGTTGACCTAACTTAGTTTCCTATCGTTACGATGTTCAAAAGAAAAAAACAAAACACATAACTGATACCTGTGCTATGTTTATCCTGTGGCCGTGCGGTTGACATGTAATGTAACAACGTCCGATGTTAAAAAGCAGAAGTAAGACGTTTATTCCCGCAGCGGCAGCAGCAGCAGAGCCACACCTGTCTGATAAAGTTTGCACATTCCTTCTGAGAGTTCAAACTCAGCGCCGGATTTCTTCCTCGGTGGAAGCTGCAGCGGCGGTCAGAGCCCTCTATCGCCCCCACACAGCTAGAGATGGAACTGCAGGTAGTTGCGCTGATGGGTTTCCTCTGGTTCCCAACCAGCACTACTATCCCTCCAGTCACTGTGCACACATAATACACTATAAGGTATCACTACAGGATGGCGTTGTGTGTTTAAAATACAAAATACATTGTTTTTATGGCATTAAACATTTTAATTTAAGTCTAAACAATACTTCGGAAAATAAAATTGCACTGTGTGGTGTTAACAGAAATTAACATTTCATTTTAAATATATCTTTTCTAAATTGATATATTACTCAGTCAATAAGAAAAAAATGTGTACATATTTTATAGCATCATGCATGCATATATATTCTTTTTTTAATTCGAAATCAATCAATAAACTGCTTTATTTAACCATTTCAAGACCTCAGAGGACATGAGGGACATACATACTGTGTTCTGAAAAGTACCCAAAAGTCATATTTGAGTAACATTAATAATGTCACACAAAAGCCACCCATTATTAAAAGTACTTATAGGTAAAAGTCAAGGATCTAATTTGTAAAATATTTGAGTATCACAAATGTATTCTCTGGC
The DNA here is from genome assembly GCF_900880675.1 of Sparus aurata. Taxonomy (NCBI): domain Eukaryota; kingdom Metazoa; phylum Chordata; class Actinopteri; order Spariformes; family Sparidae; genus Sparus; species Sparus aurata. The sequence continues at coordinate 26,123,846 of NC_044192.1, forward strand.
TTTTGATGTACTTAAATCATAGATATATTTACATGTATGTATATACAGTACATATACTACTGCTATGGGTTTGTTTGATCAGATATTCAACATTTTTCCAACTATTGGCATCTGTGCTCTGATGTGACATTCAGTCTGCACAGAGTAAATTAAAATAAATTAATAAATAAAGTAAATAGTAAGTTATCAAATTAATAGAGTAAAAAGTGCAATACTTATTTTAATATTTGAGTGAATGTACTCTGCCACATTCCATCTTGGCATGTATATTGCTATATGTATATTTATTTACATTATATTTAAAGACAACAAAACATTTTTAAATATGGATCACTGAGGTCACTTTCTTTCAAATATCCTGTGTCTAAAATACTGACTGTACCTATAACCCCAATAATAATACCAATAGCTTTGATATACCGTATGAGCCATTATTGCACAATAAACAGAAATGTCAGTCTTGCTTGAGGTGAGTCAGTCTGATATCTGTGCCTCCTGCTCTCCTTACGGTGAGTCAAAGTGTGCAGTGCAGTATGGTGAAATTATGTGTGAAATCATAAAATCCTTTGAAACAGTTAGCGTCTGAGTTCTGTTGTCGTGCGCCTGGCACATGGGATGCACAAACAGCACCATTAATCAACCTCGGGTGGCATATCTGGGTGCAGCAGCAGCTCCACTGAGCGGCATTTAATGAGGATAACGCACACGCTCAAACACTAAATCAATTGCAAACTAGTTACATGTAGGAGTCCATAAGACATTAGGAATTTAAAAACAACTCAACATTTGAATATAAATGATTTGTGTGGTGCTATTCTTACTTACCCCCAGAACATTGTGCGTGTGCGTTCTGAATACCGCAGGTCCATTAGAGTTGATCTGAGATAATAGGATCTGTCATTCAATATTCACTTTCTGTCTTCATCAGTTATTCATCTCTGTATGTATATTTCCTCCAGTCATGGATCATTTAACTGCCAGAGTTATCTTTTTACAGCAATCACTGTCTGCTCTTTCTTAAACGGGGTGAACTATTATCCGCTATCTGCTAAGTGCATCAACCAGCCGCATCACCAATTAAAAAAAGGGAAAAGATTAATTTTGCTTCAAGGAGACATTTTTTCATTCACCATCATCAATTGATGCAGTAGGATCTTAATTAATTGTTTATCCGCTCAGACAACATATTGTGAAAGGCACATAACCACTTTGCCAAGTTTATTCAGACAGGCAGTGAGTCGACATACACCCCCACAATCATATAAAGCATTGCACGGCAGTAGCTTGTAGGCTACTGTAATACCTGCACAGATTTCTTTCATTTACAAGCAGTTTTATTAAGACAGAGTGTTTACCTGAATAATGAGTTCACAGATTTGTAACTGTCCATCTAAAAGGTGCATGGATACGACAACACCAACGTCCATATTTCGTAAGTGCATTTCAGGAGTGAGCAAATTGTCTGGAAACTCTAATGCACCGAAGTTTCAGAGGAAGCACCGGCGGATTGTGCTGACTGCAAGGGTTAGGCCTCCACAGTGGCACCATTGGAGAGGTAATGGATGCACAAACAGCCTCCTGGGGAACACTTGGCAGGTATGCATCTACTTAGGAGGATGTATTGAAGCAGAACACACCCTCTATACATCCTCTGCATATTTGTGCTCACAAAGCAAAGTAAAGTTTAAAAGCCTGGATGCGGATGAAGGAAACAAGGTTTTGATATAGGTTTTAAAATTAATATGCACATGAGTTCTGTCCACTTTGGCATTTAGCCCATACATTTAAAAAAGGTGCTTATTTATTATTTAACATACATTAATCATTTATGTCTATAAAGGATGTGGATGCTCCCTGCAATAAATACAAGTACTGAGATAGTGTCAGATGTTCAATTTTACAATTTGGTCGTGTGATGCTGTGGTTACTGATGGGATTGTAGTAGATTACAATGTATTGTATTGTATGTGCCTGTTATTTTAACCAGACTGTAATACACTTTTTACATTGCAATACAGCCTTATCTGTAAAAGTCTCAACAAAAAGAACACAAACATTTCAAGCTTCACAAAGATAGCTGTTATTGCAGAAATCTTATATTGCCTTTAGTTATATTTTTAAACTGTACGTGTTTTCTGTGTCAACCCCCCCATAGATATTTAAGTCTGGCACAAAAAGTTGATTCAAACATAAAGTCTCCAGAGTTGACAGGATGTTTTTACAAAATAGAACTACTTTTGTCATCTGTGTGAGGACGCCAGATGAATCTGTTGCCGCTAAGTGAGTCTGCAGGTATGTGGAAAAGCTCTGGCCAAGTGAATATAAGGGGAAGCTAATGTGCATAGGTGCACTCAAAACATCTCATCAATTGAATTACAAGTGGAATATCTCTCTGAGAGCGTTTACTGGAAAAGGCTCCCTCTTTTCTTCACGGCTTCAAAAACGACAACAACAACAATACGTTAATCTTCCATTTTTTGAAACCCGACACTTGGTAAACACTCCAACCCGAACACATTCGCGGGTGGCTTAAAGAGCAGTTTGAAAAATGGGAGGGAACTCTATAAAAATATGATTTATTTTATTGATTTAAGTGTCTTTGAGCATATCTTGTTGCTTAAAGGAAAGAAAAGAACATTCAAGCTAGAAGGAAAATAAAAATGCTGCTCCTGCCCACAAAATCCATTAGTATTTATAAACTGTAGATGTAAAACTCTTATGTACTGATAAAACTATTATCTCACATGAAATAAGCCCTGTAGTGTTCTCAAGAGAACAGCAAGAAAGAGTCAGGCAGTGCTTGAGGCTGAAGCTGATTCACAATGTCTTTGTAACAGTGTTGCTTCTCAGAAAATGTGAAATTAAAAGGAAATTGACACTTTTGCAATGGCTCAGTAATACTAGCTTCAACATATCTTCTCATAGTTATTTCAGAATTATTTAAAACCTTCTTACTTGATGACTTTCTTTGCAGCCAACTGAAATTATTAAGAACAAAAAACATAAATATATGATATGGGGGATCAAACTTGGCATTGGTAACTGTATGGGAGAGGGATTTCAAAGAAAGCTACAGTGTGAGTCCTTCTGTTTCTTGAAGTCATAAAAATGACGCTGCATGCAGAGAGGTGTAGGGAGGTACTGAACATTAAATGATCACTGAACCAGCTGTATGGCGCTTATGTCAAAGTCTGTCTTATACTGAGCTCCGGATGGCGTGCAAAGTTCTTGGACACAGCACACAGTTGCTGATAATAAATAATGATGTGGGTCCTCTGTCAGGGTCTTTGTGGGCGCACGAGGCAGACAGGAATGACGATGATGAGAATGATAGTCACCGCAGTGCCAATGAGTGCAACCAGCTTGCAGATCTTGGCCCTGCGGAGGTCAGCCTCTTTACGCCTGAGTAGACCATCGTAGCCTGGAGTGTAGATGTCGTCCATCCAGAACTCCATGTTATTGGGGTTCAGGGACTCCTGGCCCTGAGTAACACAATGCCAATTAGAGATCTTTAGAGCAGAATTAAACTCATATGAATACGAGAACAAACTGCAACCACAGACTTTGTATAAGAGACATAGCAGGAAACGGAATGTTTCCTTTGGTTTTTTTTTCAAATGGTCCCTTTCAAAATCACCAAATCTTACCTGTAAATCGAAAGGGGTGACTCGTGCCTCTCTGTCGTCCACAGTCCATATGGGCCTTCCCCTTCCCTCAGCCAATCTGGGGTCTATGATCTTCCCAGATGTTAGCCCACCTGTCAGGCTGCTGTCTTTGTGGCGGAACAGGGACGAGTTAAACACTTGTTCGACCAGGTTTGTGGACTTTTGGGAGAGCAGGTTAGCTGTGCTACCTGACGGATCTGCCTGGAAGGGAAAACAGGCCAAACACAGATTTTATAAATGCTTTATATGTGGCAATACCTATTTTAACCTTTAAAGAGAATCATGCACATGCATTTGAATATATCCGCTATGTTCCTCTGCAGCCCTGAACAAACAGGGTTCACTGTAGAGTAGGTCTGCATGATAGGGTGAAATTCATATTGTGATTATTTTGACAGATGTTATTTATCATTATTATAATTTTCACTGAAAAACCTAATACAATCATGATAGTCAGAGCATCTATACAGCACAACAGCACTTCAGTATAATTCTGTTTGGTCACATATTTCACCTTTATGAAAAACTGCAGTTTCTGCTTTTTAAAAATATTTTTCTATTACTTAAAAAAATTATTATTACTAAGCCCTTCTGTAAAGGTTTAAACTAATACACCACAAAGTGTTAACTTGTCACACGACCACATAATCACATGTGTCTACCCAGCAGACCACAGGGCCAGCTACAGGCCTAACACATACCTTTGCCTTCACAACTGATCACAGTTAGAGCTGTTCAAGAAGTTATGCTCATCTGCAGAGAAACCTCATTTTAAAGTTATTTTTTTTCATCTATCATGGAAAATATCAAATAAAATGTATTCAGTACTTTACCTGTCCATGTGAACTTTTGCCATCTTTAGTTTTCGAGAATGACACTGTCCAGTCTCTTGCAGAGCTAGTGACATTTGGCTGTTTGGTTTCAGAGGCAATTTTCTCCTCCGGCTGGGTTTTGGAGGTACGACGAGATGATGCATCCTTCTTCCCCTCTTTTTTCCCCTTTGAATCAGCCTGACTTTTGCTGCTCTCTGATAGCTCCGCAGGAGTGTTCCAGCGGCTCCAGTCCAGACTAGTAGTGCTGGTCCCTGGAAACAGATGCCCAGAGGCAGACAGAGGCTGAGGCTCTGATGACTCAGATGGAGTTAGAGGGTGGCTCATAAAAGACGAGACACCGCTGAGAGGCTCCAGCCATCGCCCGCCTGTGTCTTGTCCACCACCAGCACTGATAGGCTGCTGGATCTTTTCATCCAGTCGCTGCAGAGCAGACAGTACCTGGGAAATCTCAGCCTTTACATCGTTCAGTGACTCCAGCTGTCTCTCTATCTGGCTCATACGGAGCAGCAGTTTACAGACACTAGCCTTGAGCCCATCATCACTGCTTTCCAGAGAGTGGAAGAGCCTTTGGAGTTGGCCTAGGCGGCCACGTCTGGCCTCATGGGTGTCCTGGTTAATTGCTGCTGACCCATCACCGGGGTGCAGGACTCCCGTGGAACCGCACATGCTTATGTCATCTAAGAAACGAAAGATGGCACTGATGTCATCCTCACCAAACTCAGGGTCGTCTAATGAGGTCATGAAGGAGAGGCGATCAGCATGGACTAGGCTACGAAGGCGCCGGGGGTCCGGTGGATCCGTCTGGGTTCCCTTAGCCTTGAACACATCGCATAGACTTGGCAATCCACTATCCCCACTCTCACATCCTGAAGACTCCCCCAAATTGCTGATAGCAGGGGTTGATCTTCTTGGCAGTTGACCCCCTTGTGATTCCATCCCTGATCCAATGCTTCCTGGGGCTATCCGGTCCTCTAGACTGTGACTCTTGTTGCTCCAGATGGGTCGCTTGGTCCTGGGAGGTTGAAGGTGCCGAGGGGACCAATCTGGGATTGACCCCGGTCCAAAGTAAGTAGAGTCCTGCAGATCGTCAATGCTCTCATGTTTAGCCCGCTGTTCTGGTGATTGGTGGACTGTTGTTGGTGACGGGTAAGGATTTGGAATCATTTCAAAGCTGTGATTGTCGAAGCCTTTCTGCCCCGTGTTGGGACTGGGAGAGTCACTGCTAACAGTCACCTGGGGTATCAGAGGCGGTTGGTTATGGAAGTCTTTCTTAAACACGTTTCTCTTCTGGTCCACAGATGATCCCGTTTGTTCCGGTTCAAACACCTCTATGGGTGCAGAATCTCCACTAGACTCGCTGTCCGTCTCCAAAGGCAGGTAGAGATTCTTCATGACTTCGTTGGGGATTTGACCACTGGGGTACAAAAGTGTTGTGTGAGGCAAGTCGAAAGACACGGCCCTCGCCCTGGCAGGAGGGGAGGACACAAGTGAGAGTGGATCTGGGGGAAGACTTGCTCGCTTGCGGGCAGAGTAATTAGGTCTTGGAAACAGCAAGTGCTGATCGATAGGCCTGCCACTGGAGTCAGAGTGGGCACGTGCTCTTTCTCGACCATAAATGTTCAGCTGGTGGATTCCAGGCAGACTGGGAACAGGAGACTGGTCGACAGGGAGGACCGTCTGGGCTCTCATTGGTTGGCTTTCATCAGTGGCCCCGCCCGTCATCTGAATAAGATTGAATATAGTAACAATGTCAGCAGCGACGCCTATAGGTGATAGCCCCTGGCCTCTGGCGGAAACCCTGTCTCTGAAGAGAGTGGCTGGGAAACAGGGATCCCGGCTGGCAGCCGCAAACAGCAAACTCCTGAGCTCGATGAGGTGCTCCAGGTCATAGCGGGTGCTGACCATGCGACAAAGGTCCTGAAACGTCAGCAATTGCCGCATATTGGCCAGTTCCTCCAGGATCCCCAGGAGGACCCCAGGGTATTCCTGCTGCAGGTTAGCCATGGCTGCTCACCTGAGAGGGAAAACAAGGCAGTTAGGAAAGCAAAGCAGTATTACTTGTATAGCACTTTTCAAAAACAATGCCATTCAAAGTCCTTTTGAGGACACATAAAAATCGATTTAAGGAGAGATTTAAGAGACACAAACAGGATCACAAGCAGAGTTACATATCCAAGCTGCTAAGTGCCTGCAGTGCATTTAAATTTAGAACACCAGTGCATTATGAACATTTAATGAAAGTATAATAATAATGAATTAATAATATGATGTTGTAGTGATATTACACATTGTTTAGAATACTATAGCAATAGTAACAAAACATTAGTGGATATTTGGATGTTTTTCTGTGTATTCTCTTGAACATTATGGTTATAGTTTAGTTTAGTTCATGGATCACTATTAATGCTGTAATTGTATTACATGTTGATCTAAAGTGTAAAGTGTTAAAGTGTTAAAATCAGTTCTCCACTGATATTTTTCTTTTGGACTGACTTACAATAATGAATGTTTCATATTCGATGCAGTTTTTGCATTGAATCCGTAAGATTTATGTCAGTCATTAGACTTGCTCAGCTCTGGCGGAAAAAGCCCTTTGAGTGAGAAAGCGACCTTGTTTTTAGGCCCTAAAATAACCGATCATCTGATCTGATGACGCCGTCTCCCTGCGCACTGGACATTTTTAATCCTTTCATTTCTATTAACAGCCTCAGGGCACAGTGTCCACTGCTGAAGCGGGATGTATCGATGAATGAATTTACTTCCATTCAGTAACTTTAGGAAAACGCTCTGACTATGTAGGACAGGACAGGAAATACTCTTGGAAAAGGCGCAACAATCTGTCATGAGAGAGTCCCCCGTTGTGTCTGTGCGTCAGCTGGGACAACACCAAGGACACTTCAATGTTGCACATAACATTTGGGTTGCAAACATCTTACTAAAGGTGTAGCTTAAGAGGAGTTGATCCTGAGAGTGGTGTCCACTTACCTGAATCTATTGAAGGAGAATTACAGCCGCGTCTGCGTCCATTCAATAAATATCGAATAAAATCCAGTTTACGACAATAACGAGGCCATAATCCGAACAGATCCGGGGCAGCTCATTCTCTCTCAGTCCTTTCATGGGCTTCTTCGTTTGTAGCAGCGACTAGCCGACAGCCCAGGCAGGAGGAGAAAATTGGAAATCAGGTCATCTTCCCACAAGTCCCTGCAGTCCCCTAAGGGACCTTAAAATACATCCAAACGGGTTCCCCTCAACACAGATCAGCGACGCCACATGCAGAGTTAACAGTGCACCTGCATTTCTTATTGATATATTGGAGGAGACACACACACACACACACACACACACACACTCCTGGCAGGACAGTCCACCGTGCATGAGTGGGTCAGGTCCTGGAGGATGTTTTCTCATGGTGCCATAGTAATAATAGGTTATGTGCGATGTGCGCAGGTTGAGCATAAAGGGCAGATTAAAAATTGATGTTTGCTAATTGACACTCCTAAAACTCTAAACTGACAGTAAACCATAAGGTCCACGGTAAATTGCTCGCTAGATTGCTGCCTACACGCAGGACTGGCTGCCAGACTTCAGCCCTCCCAGAGTCTTCACCATTACTCTGCATTATCATCCATAAAGGGTTGTACTTAAAACCCCATTAGAGTAAGAGAAGGGCAAGGCTTTCATCGCTGAGTAGTAGCACTCTGCTGAAATCAGAATGGACATCTCTAATTCACCTAACAACTCACTGAGCTGCACATCCATCATCCAATGTACTCAGGAATCACCGGGAATCAATGGGGTGAATGAGCCGTGGTATGAAAAGCAATGTGGGTGGAGGTATGGGGCAATAATGTATGACTGTTAGGCCTGTAGCATGGGGCTTCAGTATACCAGGTGGGGAAAATACCAAAGATGAAATTAATGCTTTGTTATTATTTTTATTTTTTTTAAAGATGCAATATTTGATGCTACATGGCATTTAGAAAAAATACAGACTAATTGAGGAAAGACAACTTTTGTCATCAATCCAACATGTCAGTAAACACGTCTAGAAACATTTAAAATTGAAATGAAAAGTTCATATACACATTAATTTGGGACAGATGCCTCTAACTTAAAGGAAAAGTTCCCCAAAATATGAAAATGTAGTCATTGTCTAAACCCCATGGCGATGGAAGTTTCAGTCCTCAAAACATTTCTGTATCTTCACAGCAAAGCAGCATTGCAGCATTCTCCTAAACTGTAGTAGATGGGGACAAAACATGAAATGGCTTCAAAAATGTGTTTACACCCTAGTTACAGACTACATCTTAACTTTAGCTGCTAAGCTCAAAGCATTAGCGAGGATCCTGTCTGAAGTAGGTGCACCAGCTCTCGGGGCCTCCAGAGACTTGGATTATGCTGGAAAGGCTGAATGGAACCATGTTATGTTTTATATTTCAATTGTGAAGCTCCAGAAATGTTTTGTGCACTATGAAACTTCACCTGACTTTCCACCCACATGAAGGTGACTAGACAATGACTGCATTTAATTTATGGGTCAACTTATCCTTCAATGCAACCAAACCGGAGGTACTATCCTTACAATAACATGGCTACCAACAGACATGTAGTGACATTACATTATAAGGCACCAACTATAAAAATAAGAGTAACATTTTTTTACAGGACATCACTGCAGCCTATATATGGAGACATTACTGCACTAAGATTTCAGCTGAGATTGTCGTTCTCATTTCTTCTTTGGTTTGGATTTCACCACTGGAGTTACAATCGTTGGAGTCAGTGAAGGATTCAAGGCTGGATCTAATGCTGGGTTCAGGGCAAGCAGGTCCAGTATATTAGCACTCTGATTACCTGTGAAAATATGATATAATGAAGGACAGAGACAGAGAAGTGAATGAATATTTTTACTATTTGAGGTAAAGGTGCTTACCCATGTTGTCCTCATCACCGCTGGCTTCTGCATCTGAAGTGTGGAGAGAAACTCGGGCCAAGGCCGCCAGCTCCTTTATGAAGCCTTCTTCTGCCTCCTAATGGACAAAGGAACACAGTGCTCACAGGGAGTAAATCAACTCATAAACTTATCATTAAGATGAAAAGGTCAGATGACAGGAAACATACTAACCAGCAGCTGTGCTTTGCTCATTTCCATGTCCCGATCCTGCACAACTTTTTTCCGCCTCAGCTCCTCGTATATCATTTCCTGTTCCACTTCACACTTCTCCAACACTTTCCTTTTGTGGAGTTCAACCCTGACACACAAGAAAACAAAGAAACAGCCAAACATATTCTTACTGAATAAGACAAAAGTGTGTTGTACAGATAGCTGGTGTGGTGCAGTGTTTTACCTCTGTTGAAACTCAACAGAGGTCGGTTTCTTGCCCCAGTTCATCAACTCCCTCAGCAAGGATCTGTGAAGCTGACTGCTGCTCTCATATCTCTCATTCTCATCTAAAAGGAAAAGTTAACAACAATAAAATGAACACAAAGGAGTGTTTGTGCCTTAACTGTAAGTGCTTGATCGACTCAAAACCGTATATACCAATGTATACTTAAATGATTCTGCCTTAACAGTGAATAAAATGACATAGTCGGTTAAAAACTCTTTTTCTCTTAAAGATTAATATTTGTAAATATTTTATTTATGACTGGCTAGTGAAATTTGTGGCCTCAACTTTCGTAATAGCGCATCAAAGTCAGAGTTTGTACAGATGTGGACATGTGAATGTGTGTTGTGATTGTCATCATACCCTGGTCTATGTTTGACTGATCCTGTTGTAGTTTTTTGATGATGTCCTGCAGGTGGGAGTAGTAGTTCTGAACCAGAGCAGTGAGAGAATCTTTGGTCACATACACACTCTCCGAGGCAGCTTCTATCAGGTGGCGCTAAATAGAAACAGAGAGTTTCAGTAATGCGGTAAACAAACTTACACATGTCAGCAGTGTGCATTTCTTAATGGATTGAGCGTTTTCGTACTTTCACATTATTTCCATAGCACATGTTTATGACTTACAATCAAACAGACATGGTTATCTAATTTTCTACATTTTGGACCTTTAATAAAATAACCCTCAGAGGAAAATGATCTAAACCCTACCTTCAAGCCGTCGTCCTCTTTGGGAGAAGTTTGTGACTCAGTGGGCAGCATCTCCATCATCTGTTGGATGGCGTGGCTGAGGGCGTTGCCTAGCACTACTTGTGCATGGCTCTGAAGCAGCTCTGTCCCCGTTTCTAGTTCAGACAGGAACTCCTGCTGGAAGCTGTGGCCCACCAGCTGACTCTCTGGACCCAGGTGCCTCTCTGCCAGGCTGGCATTGCTGTTCTGTGATTGATACGGGACAAAAACAGCATTCAGTCTGCTGTGAACTTGGGACATACTGTATTTTACTTTCACAACTTGGTTTTGTTTTGAGGTGCTTTAAAGAATGTATTAAGAAAACACATATTTCTCACCTTGAGAGCTGAATTGATACAGGGCTGGCTTTTACTGGGGTCATCCATTAGCACAGCTCTGAAATCATTCTGAGAGAGTGCCTTCAGCTTGGACAGCCTCATCTCCTTAAGCATGTGCAGACAGAAGTGCCTGACCACAAAGTACCTCTGCAACGCTGCCAACAGGTGCTCATGTTTCTTCTCTATCAACCTCCCCACTTGGCTGAGGAAGAAGATCGTGCATTATTTCTAAGTAACTCATAAAAATTGATTTAGATAGTGCATAAGGCGGATATTGACTGATAGGAGAAGGTTGTGTTGTTGTTTTCTTTTACACCCTAAATATGCCATAAACACTGTGACAGAGGTCTTGCAGTCTCACCTGTCGAGTGTGTAGCTCTGTCTGGCCACCATGGCTTTGAGGATCTTCATCTGCTGTTCGCTCAGGTGTTTGAGACAGGCCTGCACCAGAGCCATCTCCTCACTCCACACCTACAGAAAAAGAAGCCTCATTTAGAAACAATGGAAAAAGTTCTTTTTACAATTAAACTCCTGCAAATTTGATTGACATGAAACAATGTTTACATTTCAATGTAAAATGCTTATTGATGAACTGCTAGATGGTTTCTACCTGTCCATCTTTATCCAGCTGAGCCCTCATGTCCTCCAGTTGCAGCTTAGTAGTGCACTCTGCCTGCTGCAGCTGTGCTGCCAGCTCCTGCTCAAGATCCAACCACAGCTCTTCACAGCGCTCAGCGGAGAGATTTGTCTGGGCAAGTACAGAGGTGCAAAAGACGTCCTTGGTGATCTCTCCAAGCCTCTTTGACCAGAAGGTACGGAGTTTCTGGAGAAAACATATTGAAGAAAATACAACAATACATTTGCAGAAGTATGAATGCAGGGATACAAAATAAAGCATTTGATCTTTTACCTTCCAGTGGTCACAGAGGGTTTCAGCAACCCTGCTCTCCTGCTGCTGCTCCGAGTCTGAAATCTGCTGCCTGTGTTTTGTCAGCAGCTCCTGGTACATCTGGAGGAAAGGTTACAGCTCAAGGTCAGCAGATTTACATGCTTCATTTTGTTTTTCTACATTTTCTGTGTTTTCATCTAAATATATAATCATTTGGAATAGGAAAGAGACATAGGAACCCAAAATAGATGATTATGAGCCATTATGACCCATTTATCAAGTAGCAGTCGGTCCTGATCTACATATGGAGGTAAGTGGAAGCACCTGACCTTGGCGAGCTGCTGTAGGTCACCATGTGCCTGTCTCAGTTCCAGGGCACGGCTCTTCTCCTTGGTCTGGCTCCTCAAAAGCTTCTTCTTCTTGGACTCCATTCTGCTGCACTTGTCGTTCACTAGCTCCTTTGTCTTCCTCCTGCACTCTGGAGATGATGGATGAAATTTTGGATGAGCCAAACTACTTGAGTTTTTTCAAAATAACGGCAGGTTGTAAAGCCAGCTGGATGACACTGGTATTAATGTTCATGTGTAGAGATTGTTGTTTTTTTTACAAAGGTTTATGCATGTGGGCCGAGGCGGCTAAAGTTAGTGTATCAATTTGATACGCGTCCCAAACAAGCTGCCAATATAAATCAGCTGTCTGTCCCCAGAGAAAGTTTTTTTTGTTGCTTTCATGTAATAATGCTGATACTGTTTTTCTTCTAATCTCGAGTCACACCTCCTGCTCAACAGTAAACATTACTATATGGCCTAATGAGGCTACTGACCGTAAAAGAAAACCTAATTTCAACCTCATTTTTTTCCCTATCAGGTAGTTCCCTGTGTTTTTTATTCTGAGGGACAGCCATTAAAATACCACCTTTACTATTGTTTTCAATAGCTATATAGTTCAATGGACTTAGAGGAACAGGCGGCACTGTTGATTTGAACATAATAATCTTGCCTTTTGTTGCTATTATAGGTTAGCAGCAACGTTTCTGTGTCAAGTGTGTGCTCAAAGGTTGTGCATGAGAGTCTGGGCTGCAGTAATAGGCAATATATTCTGTGCAGTCCTGACAGAGCCTGACCTTATTTAAGACGCTGAAGATGATTCCCAGAAAAAGGTCTATTTTGAGAGAGTACGTCAATTAAGTTTGAAAAGTAGGCTAGACGTTGTCCACTCCTACCTGCCACTGGAAACTAGTTGATTATAATGTCAGAGAATGACACATTTATTTGGTCAGTATTTGGGTAACTGTGTTACTACACTGATTTTAAATGCCATCCATCTTTTAGCCATCACCTTTTGATTCCAGAGTGCTTTGCAGTGAAATTCTTCAAATTAAACTGAAACCATTTTCACTTCTCTTTCAGGTATCTTACCCTCAGTGCACTGTTCGAGGCCTTCGGTAAGAGTTGTCTGGACCTCTGAAAGTATCTTTTCCATGTGGCTAAACGACATGAGGTCATCGCTTGTCAGTTGCTCCAGTGTTGTTGCTATCAGGCCCTGCCTCAGAGACACTTCTCGCTTCAGCAAGGCAGGTTGGGACTGAAGAAGCCCAGTCAGCTCCTCCCACCACAACAACTTCTGCTGGATCCTCTGAGAGATGTGGAACAGAACAGACATGGGTCAGCTTTTTTTTCAACAGTTTCTCACATGATGACACTAGGGATGAGAAGCGAATTTGGATGGTATGCCAACCCATAATTATTACTGCTTTTAGGCTCGGGCCTATATTAGATATTATTGAATTTTGTGATTATATCGTGATTTTTCACAATATTGCATATCAACCAGCTGTTAAGGCATCTTCAAACTTTTATTTTGAAATGAAAATCCATGCATGGCAGCAGAGGCATTGCATGTCAATAAAAACAAAGTGGGAATGAGACCAGACTGGTGGAGGTTAATACAGGTTAATTAGCCTGATGTAGCAGATAAGAAGACCAACAGCTCACCAGTTTGGCAATATTTCAAGTTTAAATGAGAGATAATGGTGAGCCAAGGGATTTGAATGAGGCTCCTTGCATGTTGTCTTTGCAGTGAATAATATTGTCTATCACAATATCTGAAAGGGACAATATTGTGACATATAACTGCTTTACCTTTAGATCAGCTTCTTGTGTGTTCATCAGGTGGTTCTCTATTAACACAAGAGTCTGGATGTGAGAGAGAATCACATCCTGGGCTTCATCTGGAGACAAAACACTGGTCTTCTTCAGAAGATGCTGGCACAAGTCCTCCAACTGTTTGCTGAAGCGCTTAGACTGTGAAGAGAAAGTGACATTAGTTGTTTTTTTTCAATTTCAATTACTAATAGTTTAATTGTTATACAAGTTTATTTTTAGGTTTTCCTCTCTGATTTACCACTTGAAGGCCATGCTCAAGAAAATCTTTCTGGGCTCTCTCTATCTCCTCCAATGTACAAGGAGCATCATCATTTTTCTCGCTGGCAGTGTGGCTTGCTGGAAACTGCTTCTTCAGTTCGTTCAGTTCCTGAAATCACACCATATATTTCTTTGTTTTGAAATCGAAATGACAGTGTTTCTATTCATGTTTAATTAATTTTTATTTACAACAAGGAATATATGATGAGTATGAAAAGCGGCAAAAAAGATCTGGCTCTACCTTTTCTTGCATTTGAAGAATATTCTTGGAGAAGTCAGCATCATTTTTGTCTTTAGGGAAACGACAGCTGAATACCATTTTCACCATTTGAAGATAAATCTTTAGCATGAAAAAAGTAACACATACATATAAAACAACCATTTCAACTTTGACAAACTATAGGAAATATACTTGATAACAATTGTATTACTGTGTTAGAGATGAAAGTCACAAAATTACCAGATATTTTTCTTCTTGAAGCTGGGAGCAATGTTGTTGTAAATCCTGCAGGGCCAAACAGTAAAGGCTGATCCTACCTTCAAAACTGCGGAGATAACAAGAGTCTCATCACTTCCGTCAAACTCAGGTTTTGAACACGCTGTAAATTTAAGGTGTGTTTCCTACCCTGTTTGTGTGAGCGTGTGAGGGTAGTGGGAGACCCTGGTGAAGCTCTGATTCTGCAGGCTCCTTGGGACCAGCGAAGAGGAGATAAACTGACTGCTGTCATCGTTGTCCTGCTCTTGGCTCAGAGACTCTCCGTCCGTGGATGAGGATGACTCTTCGTTAGGCGTTGCTGGCAACTTGGAGTGCTCATGTAGTGATGGATTGGACGCTCCGTCTGCTAAAGGCTGACAGACAAATCATAGACCAGCTAATTGCAACAAACTATTGATACCTTAATGATGCTCAATCATCCATGAATTGGTTTGCAAAAAGGTTACCGTTCTGTATTGTGCTACTACTTCTAATAAAAAAGCACTGTGAGTAAAGGATTCGATACTGAGTCATCTACGAAAGTGAGACTACACAATTAAACAATACCTTAAAAAATCAGGAGTGCTGTAAGGAGTCTATTAAATCATGTACCTGGCAGAGTGTGTGTGGTTATTATGTAGATATGTTGTATATTTAGGAAAGACTTACTCTGTATTTTTGGTTGATGGGATAAACCACCTTTGCTCTGGATGCAAATGCAGCCACATCACTGTTCATGGGTGACTGCTTCTTCTCCTGGACAACGAGTAAAACTGACTTAATATGTTACTGGGAAGTTAATCAGTAAACATCTATGGAAGAGGATTAGGGCCACATGTGAATTTTTTTTTTAGTTCTGACTTTAAAGTCAGAATTCTGAGAAAAAAGTCAGAATTCTGACTTTATTCTTAGAATTCTGACTTTAATCTCAGAATTCTGAGATTAAAGTCAGAACTAAACATTTTTTTACATGTGCAGACTTCTGACTTTATTCTCAGAATTCCGAGAAAAAAGTCAGAATTCTGACTTTAATCTCAGAATTCTGAGAAAAAAGTCAGAATTCTGACTTTAATCTCAGAAATCTGATTTTTTTCTCAGAATTCTGACTTTAAAGTCAAAACTAAAAAAAAAATTCACATGTGGCCCTAATCCTCTTCCGTAAACATCAAACATGGGTAACCCTGAATGAATTATCTGGCAGTTATTTCTAGGTATCTGACATCAATATACTAGCTGTCATGTAACCTGGTCCTGGTTGTTAAAGAAAGTAATACTTTATCATTGGCGGGGACACTTGGAGCCTCCTTTCTGCTGTTGCTGACACAGTCACTCTGCTTGTTGTCCACTTCTCCATCATCAGGTTCAAGCAGACGCCTTGCATTGTAACCCTGTTGGCAAAAGAATATACAACCAAAAACGGAACATAATGTCTTTGTCTATGAAAAGTGATGAAGCTGAGGTTGAGTGTTATTCGCTCACTTGTCTCGTCAACAGCAAGGGTTTCAGGCAGAAGACATACAGAAGAGCAGCAGCTAATATCCCTGAAAGACCTCCACACACTGTGGCCACAGTCAACAGCCCGGTGTATATGTGCAGAGACTCGGCGAAACTGACCAGCACATCGGTGCTACATCCCGCTATCGGGTCCTGCTCTGCCATTTCCCATCAAAGCAGATAAACATAAACGTTATGGATGTTAGCATTTTGTCGCCAGCCTCCAGTTAGCTAACGTTCTCCAAACTGGTCAGCTCGAAGAGAGTAAATTAGCTCCAGGCTGTTCTCGCTCAGGTTTATTAGTTGCGTAGGATTTTAAATGTTTTTTTTTCTTCTGATTACTAAGTTTTATATTTTAAAAAACAAAAAACAATCTACGATGTGCGACAACTTCTTCCAGTAAAACTTTTTTCCACAAACGACAAACTTTGTGTGTATGTTAGCCAATGGGTGGACGGAAATTTAACAGGAGGACGGAGCTGCGTCAAAACAGTAGAGCTGGCTAGATTCAGCCCGGAACAGACATCAATTTGGCTTCAGTATTAAAGCACAGTAGTATTCATGCTGGGAAATGGCAACATTTTCCTCCACAATAACAAATACACAAATGCGTACGGACAATGTGAAGAACATACGTACTGTTCTCCTTATTTGTTGGACTATTGAAATATATTTAAGGTATCTAAAGTCGCGATATTGTTTTACTTTGAAAGAAACAACCGGAAACACACATGCGTTCTTCGCTTCTCTTAACGGTCGTTGAGGAGTTGCCCGTTCTTCCAAAGTTTTGGAAATGTTTATCGAAGTTCCACAGCAACTGAGATTTTGGAACCTGTGTTCGCGTTTTAAAACTCTGAAACGTCGTCCATAGTTTCTCCTGGAATATTACCACACACGTAAGATGTTCTTGTGGTCCAGAAACACCGCTGCTGTTGATATTTCTCGAGAGAAGGCTGAGGAAAATGTTTCCATCGCGGATTTTAACAGTGGCAAAATCCAGAAACAAAGCTGCCCGTTAGCTAGCGGCTCTGCCCGGTAAGTGTGGCAGACCAGCTTACGAATGCTTCTGGTACACATTGTCGCGAAGACGGTCACGATATGGTCATGCATCTTGATTATCCAAGTGTCATGTTTGTTTACACATCCTCTATGTGTCCGTCGGTGTCACAATATAACCCGGCGTGATGCCGGTGTGTTGGAGTCCAGCGCTGGACAGCCGCGTTGTGACGGTACAGCTCAAGGTGCAACATGGTACACAATGTTACCACCTCCTTCTTTCTCGGGGATACAGGAGGTGAGAGGCCTAATGTTAAAGACTTCTTGTGTTTTCTGCATGTTAAGACCCCTGAAATGGTGCAACTTATCTTTTTATGTAGCGTTGTATCTATGTTATAAACATGTTGCTACAGCTGCACATCACATCTCTCTACCTTTAAACTTTTTTATTATGTGTTCAGATGTATCCCTGCACCTTTGAATATGCATGTCAGTAGGCTGTCATTGGATAAAGCTAGTGCGTAAACGATTAACATATAATATGCGATACTAAATGCCTTTTCCATTGCTAGAGGCTCTCCAGTATCCATGTAATGCAACATGACCGCGATTGGAAATCTCCACAGTTGACACTGCTTCAGATGGATGGTTTGTTCCTCTTAGTTTTATGCATCGACAATACATCAAATAACACAAGTGATATCTGTACAAACACAGCTGCACAACTGTATGGAGGACACATACACGTACAGATGTGTTTTACTTAAAGATAAATAACTTATAGGCTATTAATCCCAAAAATCTGCGTTATACAGGTAAATACAATATAACATACCAGTAATGATGAATAAATGTATCGTCATTGTCAGTCTTTGTAATTGTGTTTTACTCTTTTCAAATACCCTATGCTTAACCTGACAGGTACGATGGAAATCAGTGGGCCCATGTTGTTTTCTGCAGAGCGCCCGCTCTCTTCTTCAGCTACTGCTGGTCCATGGGGTCACTCCTTTTTCACTTCATTTACCTACATGTCAAAGGTCTTTCACCTCCGGAGAAGCAGAAGCACACTCACCAGATACAACCCGGGCCACGCTCTGCCTCAGGTGTGTCTTTAATGGCTGTTCTTGGTATTTGTATGTAATAACTTTTCCTCATGCAGATGTTGTATGTGTTCCATCTTATCACCTAACTGCTAAATCACTTGTTTAAGATTGTTTGTTTATTTTAATTCAATGTTGAAGACTTTTATATGTAATTTC
The DNA here is from genome assembly GCF_900880675.1 of Sparus aurata. Classification (NCBI taxonomy): domain Eukaryota; kingdom Metazoa; phylum Chordata; class Actinopteri; order Spariformes; family Sparidae; genus Sparus; species Sparus aurata. The sequence continues at coordinate 26,142,337 of NC_044192.1, forward strand.
ATCTTTATCTCTCATTTTTTTGGTAGAATATTTTCTATAGAAATATTTCTGATGTGTTTCTTTTGGGTACTCTCTTAGAAATAAGAATTTATGAAATTGATATACAAGAACATATAATGAACTAACTGTAACAAATTGTATTGTTGGAAAAAACGTATTATATGTAAATGTCTCTGCAGGTTCAGAGTGTGCCACCTCCGTCTGCATTCGGGGTCAAATTTTACAAGTGTGCAAAGGTACATCAGCGTAACTGGCTGAGTGTAGCCCATTTCATTTACTTGCATTTCACTCAATACATGAGTTTTGATGATATATATAACTACATATGAAGTGATTTATACTCTTCTTGCTCTATCGTGTGGTGCCTAGGTGAAAGCTGACACTGATCCTCCTCAGCTGACATTCTTCCTGCTGATACACAACATGGGCCCAGTGGGTGGCACCAACCTGTCCCAGGTGGCTATCCGCGACTCCATTTCTGGAGTAGTGCCCTTAAAAAGTGAGGGCAAGGTGGTGGAGAGAGGCTACCAGACGTTTGCTATTGATTCACTGTCTGGTACGTCATGCAGTCCGAATGTTTAAAAAGATCATTCTATTTGAATTTTCTGCATGCTGCATCCACAATAAATAACATAATATTGATATTCTCTCTTTAGCTGGAGCCCAAGTTGTTGTCAATTATACTGCTCACATAAGGAGTCATAAAAGTGAAGTCCTGGACCTTCCCGCTTTTCTCACCTTCTCTAATGCCTCACAGGTATTGTTTCCACTCTTAACTTGAAAAGAAAAGCAACTTTGCTAAACCCAAATAGTTCATCTGTTATTGATTTCACAATGTCAGTATTTGCAGTATAATGAGACTGCTGTGTCTTGCGACTGTTGTTTTCCTTACTCCACAGAATGATGTCAGCATGTTTGGCCCACTGACAGCTAATCTAACCTTGAGGGTGAATTCCACTGACAGAGTAAGTTGCGGACAGTTCCATAACTGGAAACAAACCCGCCGCTTTTAGCATTGCATATTTGTTTGTTGTACTGTTTTCAAGGAGTCTGATGTTTCTCCCCACCATTTTAGATTTATCCTAACCATGGGGTCCATTTTGCTGGATTTGTTGTGGGCTTCTTTGTCACACTGGTACTGCTGTCACTGGGTTTTCTGGCCATGAATCTGATAGGTCCCAGAACCAGGCTGAGCCTTCTTCAGCAAAGGGTATTTGTTCCTGTTAATCGTAATAGCAAATTTGTTATTAAACACTCATTCATTTATCAATTATATATGGTGTATATTTGTGTTTAGTAATGATTTAAAAGTGTAAATGTATGATAGAAATAAATTGGGTATTTTTGTCCATCCAAACTGCAGACACCATATGACTATACTGTGCATATATTTTCTTAATTCAGAGAAACAGAAGTGATTCAGACCCTGAATATGCAGACTCCAACATGAGTGAGACGGTAAAAGATGAGGCAGCATTTGAAGACAAGATGGTAGACACCATGGTGCTTGAAGACCCCCAAAACATGTACCAGGCTTTGGAGAAGTGAGTAGACCAACAGAAAAGGAATTCAGTATCTCTCCATGAGGCCTGATATCCTTTAATGAAACAAAAAAGATCAATATCCTGATCAAGAGCAAAAAAAGCAAGACTTGCTGCCTGTGGAAAAAACAATAAATGTAATGTAATAAACTGGAATGAAAACATTTAAATCAATATGTTGATTTATTTTAAGGCCAGCAAATACCATTCACATACCATTTATTAGCATAATCTACTTTAATATGTTTAATACCATGAATGTCTGACAGAATTATCAAATCCACCTGGAGAAATTAATGTTATCTTGTTTTTTTGGTGACATATCTCTAGCCTTGAAATGTCTACACTGCTGCGTGCCACCAATAATCTGGAGGCCACCCGGATTCAGATCTACAAGGATGTAATGTCCTCCCTGCTGGGTGGTCTTCGGTCCCGGGGCCAAGCCAGCGCCCAGGCCCAGCAGAGATTGCTCAGTGTGCTCCATGGTCAGCTGCTTGGCATGGAGGGTCGGCTGAAGGAGGAGAGGGGGGCCCGCATGGCTGCTCTGGCTGGCCAGTGTAATCTGGAGACTCGGGAAGAAATGGAGGCAGAGCATCGCAGAGAGGCTGCTGAGAAGGCCCATGCTGAGCTGCTGTGTCAACACGCAGACCAACAGGTGACAATAAATCATTTGATATTTGCATTATATTTTCTCGCTTAAAAGAACATGAAACATTTTTTTTTATAAAGGCAACAAAAAGATACCTGGAGGATTTACCTGGAGAATAAAGTATGCAGATGATAAAAAACTTTTTTTGGTGGTAGCAAACCTAAAGTTATAATGTTACTAGGAGCTCCTCCAATGCAGCGTCCTCCTGGAGAAGCTGCACAAGCTGAGCCAGAGTCAGCTCCAGCGCATCCTGTTGGTCCGACATGAAGAAGCCTCGGCGAAAGTCCAGCGGGAGATCATCGAGTGGCGCCGGGTGGAGCTGCATAAGATTTTCTCTGAGGAGCTGGAGGAGGCCACCAGGATGGGCGAGCTGGAGAAGAGCACAGCCAAGAGTCTTCAGCATGATTACTTTGCCTGTCAAGTGAGTGACCAAAATTGGATTATAGTCCTCCACTTTTCAGCAAACTCAATTTGTTGTGAAATACATTTTGAGGCATGTCCTTCTCTTGTCTGTCCAGGATCAGCTGGAGGAGTTGCTGGATGTGGTCCTCGCTAACCAGCGCTACGTGCTCGCTGAACGACATGCACAGAGGAAGTTCTTGGTGCACAGCCTTCACAGCCTCAACAGCCTGATCTCTGACACCTTCTCTAGCACCTCCAGCAATTTGGACAGCTGGTTCACTCACATCAGGAGGTTGATGCCTCATACAAATCATTTGATTTTTAACTGTCACACTATACAATATAAATATGGCCAAAGAAGCATCTATATGAATGCACTTTTAAAATTTTCATTTAAGTACTTCGATTTGTGATTTGAATATATAATAGAAAATATAGATTTGCTAGAAATTTTGTGAACAACGTTTTTCTGGCATTTTGTGGAAAACGTGTACATTGTATCAACCTCAGTTTTTTTCCAGTTCACCACTTTCTGATGTGGCGTGCTTCCTTCTATCCACCAGAGGGAGCAGTTTGCCTGCAGAGCAGATTGACCAGATACAGGAGACTGCCCAGAATGAGCTAGTGATGGTGAGGCAGAGACTGGACGAGGCACTGAGCCAAGAGAGGCGAGCCATGCGCTGTGGACTGATTAAGAAGAGGCGGGAGCTGATCTCTGACATGGTTAGGAGATCATGCACATTTAGGCTTTTAGTCCAAACACCTGCTTTTTATATCCATTGTGGACTGATGCCCCAAAACCTTTATATGCCACCTTTAATCCTGCTTCCTGTCTTCTCAAGCTAAATGTCCACAAACAGAGACAGAAGGATCTGTCGGGTCTGTCCAAGGCTCTGGAGGGAGGGTTTGATGTAGGCCAGCACCTGCACCGCTGGCAGAACTTACTAACAGCTCACAGTTTGGAGCTCGCAGAGCTCATCAACAACCTGGATGAGGAGGCTACTGCAGACATCCGCAAGGTGCCACTCTAACAGTACATATCTGGCACTTTCATGGCACACATCCACACCCATGTGATTGAGCTTGATTGAGGTTGTATAACTCTCTGTCTTGATGCTCTACCTGTTTTCTAGGTGACCATGCGTGTGATCCAGGGTGCCATAACAGAAGTCAAAGCCATCCAGCCCTCTGCAACTCAGGCCCTGCTATCACTCTTGCCTCCAGGAGCACCACATTCCCTGCTCCAGGTAGAAACAGAGGCAGGACCAGGACAAGCCCAGGGACAAGGAGCAAGCACTCTCCTTCAGGGTCAGGAAAAGTTGCACCAGGAAGGAAAGGCGGCCTTACGCACCCTCAGCTGCACCAGGGAGGCTCTGCGGGACGCGATGGAGAAGGAGCTGCTGGAACAGAGGGAAGTCAGGGTACAATGCAGGGCTTTCTTCAGGTCAGTGATATAATATTACCGGTCATTTCATTTCACAGGATTCAAATACCTAACGTTTGAATGAATGCTTGAATTTCAATTTTGTGTTTTCAAGGTCTGAAAAGTGCTTGGATTTTAGTTTAAGTGCTTGACATTATAACTCTGTGTCTTGGCAACATTCAGATCAGACTGGATAGTTTGCTTATTACAAGGAGAAATAAAATCAGTGTGTGTGTGTATCATCACACATGCAGCCTGGTAGCAATAAAGAAGGATGGCTGAGGAGAAGGTGAATTTGATGCAATTTGGACTGATGACACGTTCAATATTAATAAACCTTGATGAATAAGCGAACAGCTTATAAAAGTGTATGTCAAAAAAGAAAAATACAGGGTGCTCTCAGGGCTCTCTTTGTCTCGGTGCAAGTGTACCTGAAGAGCGCCACGTGGCTTCCCTTTTTTTGGATAAAACTTTGTGTTCTCCTTTAATTTCTAAAGTTTTTGCTATTATGAAACATAATGTTAGATGTTTACAGCATAATACAATGTACATAATTGTGATAAAAAGTGAAATGATAATGAGTATATATATTCCTGTAGATATGTATTTTACCCCAGCGATAAGGGGCTGGAAAATTTTGTAAATGACCCTTAAAAGTGCTTGAAAAGTGCTTGAATTTGACCTTGAAAAATGTGTACAAACCCTGAATATGAGACTGTACTTTACTTCAAATTCAGGACAACAAGTGGTGGTATTCTGTACTGTGTGTTTATTTGTCAGTCTTCCATTTCTCCTTCTGTCCCAGTTGTTTGTGTTCGTCCCAGTTGACTCTGTGTGAAGACGACCAGCTCAGGATGAAACTAGAGTTTCAGAAGTTTCTGTCTGTGATGGACCGCTGCTTGGTTCTGCCTCGCGCTGTCTCCAGATCCAAACTCCACAACGCTCTGGCAGCTTGGAGAAAGGAGAGCGAGCAACAGATGGTGAACACATAATGACACATTATTAAATTCAGTTGTCATGTTCTATAAACCTCTGTGTGAACGTTTAGGAAACTTCACAGTGGCAGACAGCAAAGCGCACTGGTCCCTTGTCACACCTCCTTTGGTTTAGTATTTGTGTCATCTGTGTTATAGCTCGTAGTATCCAATCTTTTTGATTCAAAATGCAGGTGGTACACTCTGAAATGGAATGGCTGCACAATCAAGATTATTTTGCTTTTCTAAGACATGAGACACTTAAGTTTGGGCACTGAAATTATGCAGTGAAAACACTGGGAAAAAATGCCATTTAGAAAATAAGTAAAGACAAGTTTTAAAAAAATTTGAAAACAATTTTTGTAAAAGATGGCACATAATTATTGTCCAACAATTATCAAATTACTGAAGAAATAATTGTTTAACAGCTAAAGTAAAAAAACTGCCCGGCTCCACTCTCCCTTTGCCCTTCTGGGAAACAAAACTATTTTCAGACAATTAAAATAAGATAGCTTTGTTACAAGGAAACAGTCATCATAGTTACCTACTGCGAAATATTACAAATACAACATAAATGACATACACATTTTAAACTAAATCATCCACACATTGTAACAATTAACTTAACAATTGCATGATTGTAAATATGAATTATTGATTTATTAACCTGTTAATTTAGTAAATATTCCTCCCATTTCTTTCAAAATACATGTAATATATTGTCTTAAATATGATCTTAAATTATCGAATGCTGATTACTCAGATATCAAATAAACTGCATTTAGGCTGCTACATCATGTATGTTTGTCTCTGGGCTGACTTTGATGATGTAAATACTGTTTTTAGGTCTCCTAATGATACGATTGTAAAAGTAAACCAAAGGAAGGAGCCCACTTGTTCCAAACAGCAGTACATAATTGTGCGTTTAATGATTTGTCAATGAATAAGAAATGTCAACCACCAGAGCAAACCACACTGAGATCAGCCTCAATTGTGTGGCTGCTGGACCTGTGCACATTGTTATTCATAAATAATAAAGGGCTCCACAGAGTGGTTTCATTTGTAATCATCATAACAGCATGCTTGGAGTCTTTTCCCCAACCACCTTATGGTTATTGTGGTCTTTGCAGACGAATACGCAGTCCAAGGGGAAAACCAGCGAGGCCAGACTGAAAACCGACACATCCGACCTGCTGCTTTTCCAGAAACGGCTCCAGGACAGAATCCAACTGTTTGAAAAGGAGAAAGAGATGGAGAGCGGTGTGATGAACAAAGTAAAGCTTTTTTCTCAGTGATTTCTTTCCTGCACTATTAGTCAATTTTAAGTGCAGTAAGTTACTGAATGGCCAGAAGGGTTTTATGTGTTTGGCTCATTCGATGGCGGGAGCCATACACCTTTGAGTAAATGTATGCTCATAAAAATAAATGTAATTTCAAGTACAATGTCAGTGTTCATACTAGATGACTGAAATACATCATCCATTCTAATGCAGGTGATGGAGGAGATGCAGAGGGAGAGAGAGGAGAATCTGCACTCTCAGGCTGACAACCTGGCCATGCAAATGGCCACCATCCACTACCAGAAGGCTGATAGGAGGACTAAAGTGTTGGAGACCTCCAGAGCAATGCTCACTCTGCACAGCCTGCTTATTCAGCAGCTTAGGGAGAGAAAGAGCCTGGAGAGACAAGACATGGCCGAGAGTATACAGAGCCACTGCCTGGTAGGCAATGTTTGACTCCCAAGTTAACCCCCCTGTGTTGCTTCTAGTTTCCTCTGATGCTTCTCACTAAACTTTGAATAGTTTTATGAGAGTGTATTATGTCTCCTTCCACAGGGCCTAGAGGAGGCAGAACAACAACTCCAGAAAGAGAGGACTGAGTTGGACAGCCTGCAGATATCTCAGTCCAGAGTCAGGTCAAATCCAATGCCGATAAATGACTCTGATGAGGAGGAAATCGAGGAGGAGAGGCTGTTTCTGGTTCGGCAGGATTGCAGGATGATGTCCATCCTCCAGGAGGCACTCTACAAGCATGAAGAGGTCGTCACCTGGTCAGCTGCGAGGTGAGCTGTCATATCAGTTTTATCTCAGGAGTAATGAGGAATGTTGTGGTTTAACACGGACCATTTGATGCGACTGGTTTTTAAGGTTGCAAGAAATGACTGCCAACAATCAAGCCATGGAAGATTTAAAAGAACAAGTGGGGCTCAAGAGACTTTGTGCAACCTGTGACCAGGTCTGAATTAATCAAGACTCTTTTTTATATGTTATTTTAAACACAAGTGTATTAGTGAAATGGAAAAATACAGGGACACCCACAGTGGAAGTAGAGAAAAGCTGTGTTTATAGTATGCTCTCGTCTCAGGATGTGGAATTTGCATCTCGGCTGGTGAAGCAGAGTCAGGTGTCTGCAGAGGTTCTCCTGGAGGCTCTGCGTCTCCTTCTCCCCACCCTGCCTGAGAGTGAACTCCTGTCCATCACTGATGCCCTCTGCCCCAAACAGCACACTGCGTCATCATCTGTGGAGCAAGAACACTCAGGGTAAGAACCAGGTTCAGCATTCTGCGGTTTTGCACATCTAATTTACACAGCGCAGGGTCACATTAGGTGAGTGTGTTTGACCCATGAGGGGTGATCATTTCAGTTTGTGTATTTATTTGTTTTTTCCCTGCATGTCACAAAGGTCAGTTCTTATTTGGGTAATACTATACTTTTTGGACTCCTACATAATATAATGATTAGTACCAAAGATTTGTTTTTTACCGAAAATAGCTGCAGAGTCTATCCCTGGTTTAGTAAATTGATCAGTAAATTACACCAAATGATTCGTCATCAAACAAAATCTGTCTGGCTCTTCCAACTTGTAAACAAGGATTTGGGTTTAGTTTCTACGTAATGTGCAACAGCCAACAAAAGATTTTGTCATGCATTAGTCGTCCAGTTTGTTATTTTCTTTCTGCTGCTTTTTAAAGAACAAAAAAGAAAAGAACAACTAGAATACAGTGAAAACCTTTTTGTTCCAAAGCCAGAGTTTCTGCGATTCAAGCTCTGTGGTTTGAGAAAGTAGTTTTCAGAGTGAAGTCACTGATTAAATAAAAAGCAGCGGTGAAACAAAGCAGCGGGCTGAAACAAACCATCTAAGCATTGTCTTAATGTTAAACAACTACAATTTGAAGTACAGAACATGGTTCCACAAGGGTTCTTTCCCTGAGCCAAGATGAAGAGATAAATGATTTTGCTCATCATTTAATTTCCCCCGCTTCCTGATACTGGAACACACTTGTCTGGCCCCTGCTGAGTTTGGATTACTTTACTGATGAATAATGTCTCATGCATGAGGTCTCTTTGGATCGCAGTTCTCTGGCAGAAGGACAAGCGAATGAAAATGCTTAGTTTGGAACAATGTGCAAGACATGTGTTTTCCTTTTCTTTCTCAGTTCTTTTGTTACTGTGTTTTGTTCGCAGAATACAGTTTACCCATTCTTTAACACAGATATAGAGTAGGCTGACATATACAAATATATATATATAAAGAAGGATGGGGACAAAGACAGTCAAATCGACATCATACCTATCTTGATCACGTAGCCATGTTTGAGAAAATGGTCTGTCTTAGTTATCATTGTTTTTAACTGATTGAACTTCAGATTTTGACTGAATTCCATTTAAAAATGCAAACATCAGCTAGATGTGTCTGAAAGTTCCTCTCCTGGCATCGATTAAACCCATAGAAACTTATCTTTGTTCTTAAAAAAAAAAAAAAAACATAGATGTTTTTTCACAAAAAATAAATGTAGTTTGTGCAGATCTAACTAGTCCCGGCATCTGCCTCCACCCACAGCTTCACAGCTTCGATGCTACTCATCAAACACACCAACCTCAACAGATTTAGCAGTGTAGCTGTCTGACAAACTCTTTTGTGAAACATTTGCCATAACTTTCATCCTCAACGCCCCAAGCCATATAAAACATCCTGTCAGCATTTGACACATTTCATCATGTAAGTTTGCCGGCTAATGTTGGCTGACGTTATTGAGCACACTGCAGATTTGTTTGGATACAGTCAACCTGATAAAACAAACTGACTGGTTGACCAACATGTTGGCTCTTACTCGCGGTGTCCCCAGGATAAATGGATGGAACAGACGTCAACACAAGTTGGCGAGACCACTGCAAAGCTGAGTTTTTTCTGGAAGTTTGGCTCTCAGAGTTTTAGCTTACCACTTACCCTTTTGCAACTTTTCAGTCAAAAAACTTTACAAAGCTACACTTGGCTTCTCCTCTGACTTTTTTATGCTTAAACAAACAAACAAAAAAAAACTCTCTTCATTTTCATGACTGAAGTGAATAAACAAAATGACCTTAAAGGACAACAAAGTTTCATACTGTTTTACTTGTTTACTTACTTATGTTTTACCATATGTGTTTTTATGTGGCGGACCCTGCCACCTTTCTAGCTTCAAACAGGGTTTGGGGACCTTACTTTCTTGTGAGAACAGTTTGTTTATTCACTGATGAAGAAATAAATATTTCTGAGTTTGTATTATTGCCTCATTAACATTGTAAATATTAAAATTCTGATTTTGAATTTCTTCTCCAAAACTACAAAGTGTCCCATTTAAAATTGTTGTTTACTTGGAATAAATCAAGTTTTAGTTATCTTAAGAAAATACCTTAAATCTTATTTCAAGTGTTTCTTTCACCCACCTCTGTCCCTCCTGCTTCTTGGCATTCATCACTTTACAGTACTTAACCTATCAGTTTGATCGTTTTCTGTTCACTGTCTAAAGCGTTAAGGTAAGTGTAGTCAGAGGTAGCACTTTAACATCTGGGCCACATGTAATCAAACACCAGTAACCTGTGAAATACCTTGGATGCAGTGAGATAGCATCTGTTACCCCTACTGACAAAAATGTCCTTTTCTATTCTGCTATTGTGAACATTGACAGACTCTGTTTTTAAAAATGGCACACGTACAAGAAATACAAATAAACCACATCCGATACATGTTTAACTTACTTTTCTGTTCTGAAATGTGATTTTTCCTGAAGATTTTTTCTTGATTTCACAGTTGGAATTATCTGTTATTAGCTATCTTGACAGGTCTGTATACTGTACATGCTGTACCCTTCTAAGAAAGGGATTATATATTCAATATACTTTACTTTAATGGAAAAGTTCCCAAAGCTTTCTAAACCAATGAGAACTTATAACAGCGTATCAGATAGTCAGGCATGCTTGACCATTTCTAATCAGAACCAAAGCAGAGATTGTATCACAGCTTTATTATCATAAATTGATGACTCTTTGACCAGGTGTGCTACGGGGTTGAACAGACTTCTTCCTGTCAAACTAAGAGAAGACGTGGTGCAGAAAAATACGCAGAACATGTCAAGCTGCATTGTGGAAAGAGAGAGGTGAGTGCTGCTCTGCTAGCTGCTATATAGAGACTTGCACCATCATCAAGACTAATTTGTAGTTCAGTGGTCACCAGCATCATAGACAAATCCTTTATTGATGTGTAATAGGCCTTTCATCACGGTCATGGCCGGGCTGCAGTGACCACATGCATGAGGTAAGCACTCTTACACTCCGGTCCCACTAACAACAGCTCCTTTGTCCTCCAAATCTCAGACTCCTGGAAAAGAGGCAAACTCTGATGGAAAAACTGCTCCCCAGATCCCGTCTCCCGCTTCCAAGAGATGTAGCACCACTGCTGGTCACAGAGAAAGGAAAGGAGGACAGTTTAAGTGAAGCACGGCGGCCTATTTATAAACCAAGCACAGCCACACAGCAGCCCAGTGACACTGCAAAAGAAAGGGTTGAGAAGACAATGAATGAAACGTTACACAGCACAGCAAAGGAGTACGCGACGCTGGCCTCTGCCAGCACTGAACTGAACATCCCTGCTGCTGGAGAGAGGTTGTTTGTGTTTCGAGAGCCCCCTGAATCCTGCGAGCACGTGGACGCTCCCAAGAGAAAAAGGAAAAGGAACTTCCTCAATCTGAAGAAGGCTTCAGTGGCTCCAACAAACCTACCTTGAAACAGTTTCCGTTGCAAGGTTTTTTTTTTTATATGATGATGGTACTTTCTAATGATATATGCTAAAAATCCATAATAAACCAATAGTGTTGTTCTGTATCCTCTGTGCCTTTAAATGTGTGTAGCATCTGGCTTTGTGTTTAAGTAAAGGCAGCTGACTTGTTTCCAGAGCCCTTTCCTCATTTGAAGTTGTTAACAGAGAATGTGATTTGTAAGGACATAGCCATCATAGAGTGTGGTTGACAGAACAGTGTTTTCAATGGTCTTGTCTTGAATGGAGATCATTATATGATGGGAAAAGTCCACTCAAGTACAGACTTACTGAAAAGGTTACACTTTATGGATGAGTTTGGGGAATTAAACGATATGCCAGCAAAATGAGTGTGTACCCTTAACGTAAGTGTCCAAGAATATGTTGTTATTCATGTTTAAAACCCTGCCTTTATGGTCAAGATCCACTGATAAATGAAAAGTTTAATATTCCACGTGCAAAAGTTTAAATAATTGTAGTTGTTCACATTGCAGGAAACTCCGGTCTCCAAACTCCCCTGCTGATCATTAATATGTTACTGATATTGTGCTTTTGGGAACTGACAAGCCACAAACTTGAAAAGGTTGCAGAATGTTTGGCAGTCTTATCAGCAGGAGCAGCCCAATCATCCCTGGTATTTGGAGCTCTCATCGACAGTGTTTGCTCTCCAAAACGCAGCAGCAGACCCCAAATGGTTTCCTCAGCCTCTGAGCGCTTCCACGTCATCGTCACCCACCACCCCCTACCTCTCCATCCTTAAATCTACAGCCAGTCCTCCTCTTTACTACTGAAGTGTCCCAGCAGCTGGGAGCAGACCTGCCCGAGCAGCCTGGTGTCACAGCAGACAGACAGGCAGACATGAGGCTGGGACTCGCCGCTCTCGTGTGTCTCTTCAGCTCCGTGCTGCTGTCAGACTGCGCGCCGCCGACCTGTTACTCCAGAGCGGTCAGCCTGAGCAAAGAAGTCATGACCCTGCTGGATAAGATCCACACGTACCACCGCACGGTAAGAGCTCAGCCGCACAGCCACAGTCCGCGCTGAGTGACCATCTGAGACTGATGCTATGTGTTTTCTAATGACGGTGTTGTGTCGGGTTGCAGAAAACGTGTGCTGAGATTCTACCTACGATCTTCCTCGATGTGCACGTAAGTTCAAACTGGAGTAATGCTTCGTGGGGGGCTGAGGGGGATTTTTGGAAAAAAACGCTTTTCTCCCACTTGATAACCATTAAGTCCTGGTCGATGTTCATCATGAGCTGTGTAGTTCCAGGCCACAGACTGTTGACTGTCCTTCTCAAAATGTCTGATAAGACTCAAATACGCAAATGATACAACCTTCCTTTTTCAGAATAGTGTGAAAATTAATATTGTTGTACTCAAGATTCATCCTAGAATATATATGTACATGTAGAACTGATGTTCGACTACAAAAAAAAATTACAAAGTGCACGAATTTTGAAGATGCCAAATATGATGTCATTGTAACTTTTGATCCTACATGTATGGAGGACTGAAAGTGCCAAAATCAGAAATTAATGAAGTGTCTCAATAAATGAATGAATGTCATATATCCACCCAAATGATATTCTATTGAAAATAAATGAAGCAAAAATGAATGCATTTTTATAAAACTTTATAAATGGGGGTTTCTGCTTTAATCGCTCATTGTATATAGTTATCTTTGTATTAATTCAACTGTTTTACCTTCCCATTTAATTTTTCCATTGATGTCTTTATTTCAGTTTTCTCCATGCAGCGTTTAATGTCATATTCATTCATTTACTGGTCATTTTATTTATTTCTTTATCTTTTTTTCCTGATTGTGGCACTTTCAGTCCTCCATATGCAGCCTCCTATCTGTCAAAGAACACAATGAGAGTAACTTTTACTCAGGTTTTACTCAAATCAAATCATGTAATTAAGCCTCTTCTTCTGAGGGGTCAAGGGTCAACATCTAGTGTGAATAGTTCACTAAATCATCACAGTAAATGAATAACAGGCCTTGTTTCCCACTAGTAATAATGCCAAAGGTGATGTTCCAATGTTGCCATAGAAACATGCAGTCAGGGGTTATAATGAGGCATGTTAGTTAATTTTGTTCATAAAGTTTAGGGCTGTTGATGTGGTGATTGACAGCAAGATAGACCAATCAGATCATGTACAAGCCTCACGTAAACAGAGGCCTAAACGCAGACGTTCTGAAGGGACTGGATGTACAAAATCCAGTTGACAGACAGATGCAAAGAGCAGAGAAAGTGTCCTACAGTCTATGAATACTGTCATGCAAAAACAAAGTTTTGTTTTTTCAGAACGCGTGCATCACAACCAAGCTCCGCGACTTCCTCTACGTGGTGCTGAACCATCCCAACCAGTACTGCAGAGAGCGTCCCAGGATGGTGCTGCTGAAACGTAAAATCCAGAACATGTACACCATCATCACCAGAATGTGTTACCGGGTAAGAACCCGAAACATCTGCCCTGTTTTTCACCTTGTTTTCAGGCTTGAGTGTCTCATACATGCTCACATGTGTCCGTTTGTTTGGCAGGACCTGGTGTTTTTCACAGATGACTGTGAGGCTATTGATACTGGACACAGCAGCCCGCACTACGCAGAGGACAGGCTTCAGCTGCTGGTAGAGGATAGATGAGCAACACGCCAAGAAGACGACAGCACACACTGGTGTATTACATTCATAAGAACACATATGCAGAATGGTTAATCATGCACAATACACACCGCAGCCTGAACATGCATTAGATGCATCGCAAGCAGCAAAACACAATTTCATGTCGTACCTAGTTGGCCCTGCGCTCGCTGCAGACACATGTCGGTGGACATGTGTGGCTGCATTCCAGCAAGGAGTGCAGAACTTTCCACAGGAAATTTGCTGAATGCCAGCCATGCCGAAGAAAACCTTGAAATAATAAACCAATAAGAGATGCTTGTGAGCCGGGCTTAACTGCTGCTTACTTACCAGGGCTGATCAAAGCTTCGTGTGTCATTAAGAGAAATATGTTGTGTTGCCATAACCCTTGCTCTGACTAACGTGCCTTAAAGGAGCACTCTACAGCATTTTGTAAAACATGGTGGTTGAAAATTGTTGCATAAGAAATAGATGTCCCCAGCATTTCTAGTTGTACGACGTGTTCCTTCAGAGTTTTCTCACACGGAAAGTTTTGCTTTGGTTTTATTGCAGAGAAGTGCTGCTCTATGTACGGAAACTGAGTATTCATGGCCTTCAGCAGAATGGATGTAAAATAAAAGAGCCATCACTGTCACAGACATATTAGAAAAACGCCTGTTTCTGTGCATATTTCACGACAATCTATATATGTATCACATTATCTAATAAAACTTCTCTTTACGTATCAGCTTGTTTTGCTGTCTCAAGTTATTTCCAAAGATGTCTGCCAGTTGATTCTGGGAAACTCTACACAAACTTCTGAGACCAAACTGGCTCGTATCCAGCCTGTGAATCAGCAGGATGTAAAAACTTAAAACAGCAGCGAGGTTATTTCCACCCGCACTGATTTTCTCTCAGCATGTGGCGGCTACTAATGAATTTTATTCTTACAGACATAGTTTAAAGTTTTTGAATGTCACCGCTTATTTAAAACAGTTGTATTATCTAGGTCAGGGGTGTTTTTGAAGATGAAAATGTCAATGATGAACTGGCTTGAACACAAACCACAGTCTCCACTCTTGCTGTATATTCAGCAGACAAACATACATTGAACAATTAACCTACATCGTGAGGAAATGTAGACATGAGGGGGTTTTTTTGCAAAATTTTCTCTTCTATTAGATCTCTGGCATGGAGTGGTTACCATTATTTTGAAAACAGTGTTCTGACTTGTTGAATTTGGGCACGCGCCTGCCTCTTTAATTTAATGTTTGGCTTCTGCTGCCCTCTGTTGGTCAGACTGTGATCTGCACACAGAGTGGTCTTTGCTCAGCGCAATCCATCCAGACACATTCAATATCTTCTCTTTGTTTTCTGACCATTTAGACCTAAAACATTTTTTAATAAATGTGCTCCTTTTTCTTTTTTTTTCTATGTATTTTGCAATGAAGACAGAGTCTCCATTTTACCTGGTATCTGCTTCATTTAGTTGAATCCTGAATATTAATCGAACCCCTATTTTAAATACCTCTGGTTATATGAAGTGTTGTCAGTTGACTTGGCGGTCAAACAGCCCTGAGCACCAGCCTCACAGGCCCCGTCCGCAATCCCTCTTTCCCTCGGAAGCCTCGGTGAAGGTGAAGGTGTGAATACCTGCATGAAAATTCACAGAGACTTCAGTTCCCGTTAGAGAAATAATCAATCCTAGTTATGGTTAGAAATATTTATCGGAAGAACAATCAAAGATCCACAGTAGGCCTGTTTGGGAATGTGAAGAAATAATTGTCTTGACATTATGACGTATATGTTTTGTGATGCACAGGTATCTGCTGACGTTAGCATGCCATCAGAGCTTCTCTTCTGGCGGCGTAAACACAAACACTTCCCCCATGCTCAAAGCTCCCTGTCTGGACCACTAGCTGTCTGGCTAACTGAGCTAACTAGCTAAGGGACAGCTACAGTTAGCAGCAGTTAGCAGTTACTCTGGTTTTATGCTGGACCCGATTTGTTTGGTATATAGATTCTACATGTGGCCAGTTCTTACATATTGCACCTTTAACTCACAATGACGACCTGTGTTTCTTCCACACAAACAGGCATTCAACCCTCATAAATCCCACCTTGCATATTTTCCGAAGCGTCTGTCCCAGTGGGAGCCGTCGTTGTTCCGCATCACCGACATACCTTCAACAGGCTCAAATTCCACGTCGACTCTCCGGCTTTCTGATCCCAGAGGACAATTGATTTGCAAGCCGAGAGCAACACAGCAATAGACAGCACGAAGGACGGAACAAAAGTCAGAAAGTCATACAGCAAACTACAAGTGCCCATCTATTCAACAAGCTCGTGGCTGTTGGAACAAATGAGTGCCAGCTTCTATTTGCTGCAATCCTCTTTACCTTAAAACGGATACCTGAGGGGAGAGTGTGGAAGTCTGAGTGTAGCGGGCGATCCACATTCAGAAGGAATGCATGGGCCTGACTCTAGAAGAATTTCGGCCGAGCAGGGAAACACGATGCTTCATTTGTCTTAAGTTTACATATGGCTTGACTGATGGCACAGATACCTCACGTGCCATGTCCTAGGCCTGCAGCCTGTCACGTTCGGTGATGGCGTCTGGTTCACATCCCTTGTGCAGGATGCAGGAAATGCTTTTGGTGTATTGAGGGTTGTTGGGGGTACCTGGCTTGCAGGAGCATCATACACTTGTGGAGTCTTATTCCCTACGCAATGATCATTCACTGACTGCTTTGAATACTGCAGAGAGAGTCTGACAGTGCCCTGATCTGTCACAAGGTGGTGCTGGTTGTATAGCTCTGTTGAGCTATATTGGGAGAAGGTTTCACTGATAGCAATTATCAACAATTTCTAAAGGTTAAATTTGTCGAGAGTCAAATGGAGTAACATCTGCTGCCGTCACGTAGAAAAGCTCCAAACTATTTCCTGAGGAACAGAGAAGTATATCAGTGAGAGATCGAAACCAATACAGTCGTCAGCAGTTGAGCAAGGAGTTACATAGATTTGAAAACTTGTGATTGTGTTCCAGAAGTTTAATCGGCAACTCCAGACGTTTAGCACTTCATACTCTAAAAACAAAATATTGTATTTGTTAGGTCACAGCATCCAGCTGTAACTGAGCCAGACTAAACTCAACCCCGCACAGAAGATTTGTTTAATCTTACAACACAAACTAATCAGTGTGTAATCATTAAACAGCCTGCAGTTTGATTTGAGCCTGCTCTGTGTTGCAATAAGCATGTTTGCTCTTTTTCGTGCCAAGAATCAAAGTCTTTGCACTTCTGAACCATCAGGCCCGAACCTCTCGCTGCTGTAATTAAACCAAGCCTGCAAAAAAATGAAAATGTTAGTCAGCAGCATGGGCCTCGTGAAGACATGAGCCCACAGAGAGCCCATAAAGCTTAATTGCTGTGCTTGTTGATCATCATTAGAGGGCCGAGGGAATATTTTCTATCATTAAGGCCGAGGAGGAGAACAGAACATTTGAACCGCATGCGGAGGCCAGCAGGTCATTCAAACAATTTGAATGTTCCGCACCAAAAAATGCTAAATGCTGCACAATAAAAACACAGCAACAACTTCACCGGAGGGTGACAGTAATCGTCCTCTGCTTTGTTGAAATAAACGAGCTTGTAAAGGACAGATCAGAAACCTATTTACATTAAAGCAGGGCCCATGCAGTTTGTGATTCAGTTTGGTTTATGGGGTTTTCAGGCAATTTTCCATCACATTTAGCCCTTTTTATTGCACCTTTAAAGAAATGCTGCCTCATTAGGGCCACATAATTTCCAATAGATGATTGGCACGCTCTCTTGTAGAGGTGTGTTTGGGTGCTCAGATTCAAAACTCTCACATAGGAGACCAAAGCTTCCCCCTCCCCCGCAACAGTAAATGTACCTTATTAACGCACAATTGTTCCACTTATTTACACGTTGAAGTAATTACTGAGTGAGGGGTCAGAGGAGGACTTCAGACTGCTCAGCAAGCTAAAGACATGTATTAAAAGTTGCAATCAGCTGAGGTTTACTCCGATTACTCTCTTGGTGTCTCAGCGGTGACTACACTGAAGTGGCCAAAGTCTGGCAGTGACCACAAAACCTGTCAGTGCATGCGAGGCCGAGACAACAGCGCCCTCTAGCGGACAGTGCGGGCCACAACAGCACAACGCGAGGAGGCTCACAACCTCATTCTTTATTAATGAATCTGTTTGGAAGCAGCATTTTTATTATTATTATTATTATTATTATTATTATTATTATTATTATTATCATTATTATTATTATTATTAATTACTCAATCTTATAAACAGATCAAAATTAAGTGTCGTGATAAACTGAATATCTGCAATGTGTATTAATTATTTCATATATATTCAGATGAAATTCCTCCTCTTCAGCCTGTAGAGGCCTGCTGGGTCCTGGAACTGAAGACTCATTAAAGTGATTTTATCCCTCCTTTAATATAGACTTTTTACTGAGCTTGCTGCATGTCTTAGAAAAATATACATACTGCTTTTGTCATTGCAGTAATATTTCTGTAAATATCACAGACATAAGAATGGGAACATCTGGTTTCTTGCAGAAGGCTGGTTTTATAGGTCTTTTTCTGGTGAAGGCAGCCACAGGAAAGTGGTGATGATGGCTGCGTTTGCTGGTAACTGAACTCTGATTTATAACATCCCCGGTGCATTATTATTATTAACAGTATTTACAGCTTGTGGCTCCTCTCACTGACTGATTGACTGACTGACTGACTGACTGAATCACTCCCACCATATTGTACTTCTCAGAGGCAGGATGTTCAACTCAACACACTCTGCCGTTGTTAAATTAAGCTTTTTTTTGTATTTAAAATTCATTATTTAAATCCAAATTGAACTACCAACCATGTGTTTGCATCTGAACACATTTGTTGTGGCCAAGGTTTTCCCTCATATATTAATCAGGACTCAGAGTTGGCCTGATGAAAAATATTAATATTTCATACATATATTCTTTAATTTGATGGGTAATTTCATTGAAAATGTGCCTTTTATTTTCTCTTACATTATAAAACATTCTAGAAACAAGCGATCGTGACAAACGACACGTGGTGAAGGTGAAATCACAGCGTCCTCACACCGTCCAACCTTCACAGAAGAGTTTAAAAGACAGAAGTTTTGAATGGAACATATTTATTACCGCTGTTATTTGTCTGAAAATCTTGAAGAGGCTCAGAGCCAAACAGCTGGCCTCCACAAAGCAGTTATGATATTCTTATTATTTAGATTAATTTAGGCCCGGCGCAAAGTTGAACGATGATTTTAGTTATGTGGCCTGTTTGTGTGTTTTTAAGATGGACTCTTTTTTTTTTAATATCCGAAAAGAAGTAAAACTGAGATTTTATAATGTCACTCCGGGTCTGAACAGAAGGTGGTGGTGTGGTATCTGAGAGGAACTCGTGTTCGTATATCACTTTGGTTTGAAGACAATTTCTCCAGCATTTCACACGGTTAAATAAACATGTTGACAGTTTGTTACAGAGAGAAAACCTTTTTGTAAATGTCTCATTCATTGCCCTGCAAACACTTTGTCTAATATTTGGAATAAAATGACAAACAGGCCCTCCTTAACCTTTGTAACCAGCTGGGCCAACGTGTGACATATAATTTAGTTAAATAAAAGACAAATAAAAATGTGGAGACATTTATCAGCCATATTGCTTATAACAGGCAAAATTAATGCTTTAAAAAAGGGTTTATTTCTAAATGACTTATTAACGTTAATACATTTTCTAATGGCTTTCTTCTCTATTGATTATTTGTGGTAAAATAATTTCTTGGGTTCTCATTAGTCACCAGGCACCATGAGACTGAATAAGTATATGTTGGTAAATATAAAGGAGGTCAGAGTATCTGAGCGTCAAAACCTGCACTTTCAACCAGGGAATAAAATGATCCTGTTCGTGATTTACTATAAAAATCGTGTGATTTCCGCCCGCGAGAACACACACACAAAATGACATTCATCGTGAGCAGTCATTAGTTTCGTGGCGCTGTTTGTTAAGGAATAAAAACAGATACAACTGGTGGCGCTTTCCTTAATAAGAACTTTCCCTAATAATCTAAATCAATTCAGCTTATAATGATGATGATGATAATAATAATAATAATAATAATAATAATAATAATAATAATAATAATAATGATAATGATAACGATAATAAGGTCACATAACTTGTCCTCTACACGTCTAGGGGAAAACAAAGGAATAAAGGTTAAATGCTTGACATCCACTCGCTCCTCTGCTTCAATAATCACTTATCCGGGCTGTATAGGCGCCTTCTAATAACCCATTTTTCCTTTCTTTGGGGGATCAAGGGCCTTTTGCTCCGGAGTCAAACAGCCTCCTGTGATCTTCTGGATGATATAAACTATTGAGTTTTGTTTTTTTCTCCTTGGCCTCTGGCGAGATAGAGAGGCCGGGACAAAAGGAGCGAAAGAGTTGAAAGAATAGAAGGGTCCCCTTTGGTTCTTTTGTGTCAAGTTTCTCTTGTGTTCAGGCGGAGCGCTCATCCGCGTGATCCTCGCTTATTGTCACTGAGGCTGTATTAATTCATGCCTCGTGGACAAAAAGTGGAGCGGAGGCTGTCAGAGGAAAAACACACAGATAAATTAAGAGAACGTGACTTTTTAGTGTCAGGGGGGAGAGAAAAAAAATCCACCTTCAGTTTAAATTCAAATTCTGACCAAAAAAAAAAAAAAAACATAAAAAGGCGCACTTATAAAACCGAGTGAGGGATTAAACAGTGGATCTGAGTGTTGCTGTTGTTTAGGACAGCAGCTTGTCCGCGCCGAGGAGGAAATCACAGCACAGAGCAGAAGTGTTGCCCGTCCCAGTCCCCCGTTGACATTTTAGGAATGATAAAAGTTCCGCCTTGCCTGGAGCTACAGCCTCTCTGGAGCCGGCCTCCGTCTGCGGCAGATTGCCATTGCTCATTACAGCAATTATTTTACTCCAGTTTAACCCCTGCCTGAATGGCGCACAACTCAAGAGAAAGCCCTTCAAAAAAAAAAAAAAAACCTGCCGCGGAGTGGGCCTGTCATGCATCCTCTATCCGATCCCCCGTTTTGTTCGCCGGGCGGATAAAACATTTGCTTTACGCGCAGCAGTCAGGTAATGTGTTTAGACGCGCGGCGGCACATGGCTTCTAAACAGGCCTGTCTTCTCCGTGATGGGGTGTCACCCGGGCAATTTTACACCCTAAACACACTGTAATGACACTCTGGTGGATTGTTTACAAGCAATTTAGCCCCGAGAGCCAATCTGCAATATTTATCGATGTTGTTTTGAAGTCTGCACAACTGGTTGTCCCCCCCCCTCTCCACCTCCACCACTCCTCGCAATATCTCCACACCCCCTCAGGTCTTCTGGCGCCAACAAAATCTAGGTTGGTTGTTTCAAAGCAA
The DNA here is from genome assembly GCF_900880675.1 of Sparus aurata. Lineage (NCBI taxonomy): Eukaryota > Metazoa > Chordata > Actinopteri > Spariformes > Sparidae > Sparus > Sparus aurata. The sequence goes on from NC_044192.1 coordinate 26,163,486, forward strand.
TAGGCAACAGCTGTGGCAATACATTCCTGCAAATAACATGTGACAAGTTTTCAATTGGCAGCGCTGAGAGGCTGGAATACCTGCGCGAGGAGCACGGAAACGCGTCAGTTACGCATTTTGGAATTTGATAAATGTGGATTGTGATCATGGTGTGGGTCGATTAAAGCCTCGGGGCTTTAACAGTGACATCCCCCCCAAAAAATATGATTTTTATATCATGCTGTCGTCAAGCTCATCGGTATTTTCTATTTCTTTAACAGGCCTCCCCTCTGATGTTTTCCCTCAAAAACGTGTTTGTCTCATGATTGCGTAAAATGTCCAAATTGTACCCATCAGACCCAAGCTTCATCGTACACATTGAAAAAGAAATTCTAAAAATAAGAAGTAAAGCCGGAGAAGAATATGTTTCCCAGCACATTTTCTCCCCCTGCTTTTTAAAAGTGCCATGATAATGGTCAAATATTTGGTGTAAGTTTGAGTCAAAACCAACAACTGCTTCATGAAAAAGAATAAACAATTTATTGTTAAGTTATGTCACAAATATATTCATAATATAAATGAGGATATTCTTCAAATATACATTATTTTACAGTACACATATCCCTTCCGAAGGGAATCATTCCAACAGCAGACAGTGCTGTTATTAAAAAAAAAAGAAAAAAAAATGCTGTGGTTCTCCAAAATTCACAAAGAGCATTTATTGACACTGGATTCAGTAACCCACCCATAGGTACGCACTGATAGGAATGCAAGGGATGAAGAAAGTGTGGTTCTCTGCAGCCCACAGATGCGATGAAAGAAGCCCGACCTTTACCTTGTTGGTGCAGAATGTCAGGCTGCGCATTATAGTCTCTGATTTACTCGCTGCAGCCGCTTTATTAGCCGTTTAACGTGGCTGTGAGCAGCCATGAAGGTGGAGGAGCAGCGGGCTATCTCTGACACACTGTGGCACAGCCCAGTGTCCGCACTTGACTGTCCGGTCGTGATTTATCACAGGCCTGCAGGTGATAACTGCTCTCCACCTCTGCACCGCAAACATGTCCATCTCAAAGCCATTTAGTCTCACTCAGATTAGCTCTCTGATTTAAGATTTCTAGAATCAAAACTAATTTCAGACTCAAGATTAAATGACTAATAAAGTTGGATTGTCTTTGCAGTGTGTGAACTTACTGGCGAGGTCAAGAGAAGTGGATAAACCTCAAGGTCCTCAGAAGGGGGTCTGCGTGGAGGTCTCGCCCCCCCCCCCCCCTGACAAGATGTGACACTGAGCTCACCGCCGGGATGCCTCTTTATTCGGTACAGTGTCACCTCACCTGTCCGGAGGGCCCCCCTCTCGCTCGGGGCCCTCAGAGAAGTAGTCTTAACCCCCTTGAGTCCCACTGCGCGTGCCCCTCGTCCTGCGTCCCTGTCAAGCCAGGTGGTACATACTGTATCCGACGTGAGCGGCGTACAGTCCCACGGGGGAAACGGGCAGCGAGTGCCTCTGGAACGGGTGCGACCCTGCGTAGGACCCGGGGACGTGCGCACCGAGAGGAAAGGATATCCCGAAAGCTGGAGGCAGCATAGGCTTCGCTGCCATTTTCAGTTTTTCAAGTTCTGCCTCCTGCAGCCGCTTGGCTTTGGCTCTCCTGTTCTGAAACCAGATCTTGACCTGGGTCTCCGTCAGGTTCAGGGAACTGGAGAACTCTGCGCGCTCGGCGATGGAAAGGTACTGCTTCTGGCGGAACTTCCTCTCCAGGGCCAGCAGCTGGGACGTGGTGAAGGGGGTCCGGGGCTTTCTGTTCGTCTTGTGTTTTCGCAGTGGACAGGCAGGAGGACTCAACCTTCCTGTAAGGACGGAGGACAAAACGCTTTAATTTAAGAGCTTGGATTGAAATTGCGTCAAATGCGCAAATCCATCCACGACAAATACTCGGAGTAAAGGTTCTCTAATGCCAAACACGTCCAAACATCAAAACATAACAACATAAATTACACATTTTAACTTAGATATAATGCTATCTGCTTGTTTAATCTAGGCTCTGCATTGACACCAAACTTACGCGGAGGAGTTGGAGAAAAACGAGGACTCTGTATCCACGAGGTCCTCTCTTTAGTGTCCGGGCTCTCGGGTTTAATCAACACGTCCTCTGGCATGTTCATGATGTCGCCCACAGAAAACGAAGAGCTCATGGCTAAACCAGGAACTGAAGTATCCAGGCTACCGAAAGCACCCATCCTTGCGCCCTTTCCCATCGCTTGGGACGTCCCGGGGACGGACGTGGCATCCGGGGATGCCACCTCTCTGCTGGGTTTCCTATCAGCCATCAGCGCCTCGACGCTGAAGGGTAAAATCGCGACTTTGGGCTTGCCGGTCTCCTCTGCAGGGCTCAGGCTGGTCTGCATGTCGCCTCTGCTGACGAGAACCGAGCGGGGAGGAAGGTCTTCGGTTTTCAAACCAGCGGTCAGAGCTGACATGGCGATCGATGGGGCCATACAGGTCCGACTGGCACGGGGTGAGGTGACGAGTCGAGTCTCGTGGGTATGGAGCAAAAAAAAAAGGAGTTATACAAAGTTGCTGCGGAGCGCCCTAAGGTGACGGTATCCTCATGTTTATGTGACCAAATTGGAGTGCAGGGCTATAATAAGGCAGGCGTGGAGAGAGAGGCGGCCAATCAGGGGCGAGATGGGCTGGTCCCTGCGAGGCTGAAAAAAAAAAGAAAAAAAAAAAAAAATCAGAGTGGGAAAGTCAACAATAGTTACTTTTTTTTTTTCTCCCTGAACCCACTTCATATAAACATAAACACAACAGACTCTTAATGGTGCATGGTTTCATCAGGACTTTATCCCGCAAAACGATTTCTTGTGACCAGAAAATAGACCCTCCCGTTAACTTATTGACATTTTGAACACGTAATGTCTGTTGTCACTCGCCGTGTTTACACGATCTTTGTTAACTTTTTCTCCTCCTGGCATTTTGACATTCTTTATTCACACCGGCTCATATATGCCGTCTGACTTTGACCGTGCGCTTAAGTGCGCATCGGCTGTTGCGCAACACTTTACTGCCTCCTCTTTATGTGACGAGCCTCTCGCAGCGCGGTGTTTATTGATGGCTGCGGGGCTCTAATCAGATAGAAACACACAGGCCTTCGCAGTCATTTAGGGGTAA